>NW_022146494.1:0-256430 GCF_002938485.1 Sitophilus oryzae
TGTTTAGGATATATGGCTATGTTTATATTTAAAAAATTAAACATATATTTTTCAGTCATTTTGAAAAACCAGGGCAATAATTCCATAATATGACATTGTCCCAACATATAGTTGTTAGGGCTCGTACATATTTTAGGTTTGCACTTAAACAAAATTCTCAAGTTTTTTATTCTAGGGGCTACAGATGTCCGACTCACTATTGCCGGACATGTATAAATAATGAACTGTTTGTAAATGAACTGTAATTTCTGTATTATTAATCCGGTAAATGATGGAGATAAACAATTGTGATTGATTAAAATTTTATTTTAAGATGACATTTTTCTTAACAACATTCTGAGAATTCAAATAATGAATTGAATAATGACAAGACAAGTGACATCTGTCTAAAAAAGACAGCGATTTAGAGTGACAATTTGGTTACCTATGTTAAATTTAGAGTGACAATTTTGATTATGCAAAAGAAATACATATTTTATGAGGTTGCCTAACGATTAACGTTTCTTTATTTTATTATTCATGTTGGGAATTTATTTTTAAATTAATAAAAATAAATTCCCAACATGAATAATAAAATAAAGAAACATTTAAACAAAAACAGACCACAGACCACACGAAACAAATCGTTGATTAGTAGCAGTTAATAGTAGTCAGAGATATAGATGTAGTAGTATTTTGGTTTAATGGCCACAGCTGCCACGTTATCCGGCCGAGTGATTGAATTATCGTTTTTTTAATAAAAATAAAAAAAAATATTATAAGATTATAAAAGAAGAATAGTATACGGTTTTATTCAACGGTTTTATATTAACGCTATTTTTTTTTAATTTATAAAAAGCATTCATAAAAAACTATACAATACAGGGTGGCGCACCTCATACGCCTCGGTTGATTATACGAGAACGGAAAGATGTAGAAACAAAATATTTTATGGGTATATGTGGGGAGGTAATGTGCACAATTTAAAATTATTTTGAAATGTACAGGGTGTTTCAGAACTAAGATCCATACCAAAGTTATATTTTTTCTTATGGAACATCCAGTATTTTATTTCACTTTTGGATTCTTGGGCCCAAAAAAAGGTATTTATTTTAAGGGCTAAATATGTTTAAAAGCTTTGGTTTTTGAGATATTGAAAGATATTTAAATTTGCATGCTACAATAGAATAAATTATTAACACCTTGTACATTATTTTTCAGAATTAGTTCTTGTGTTGGGTTTACAGGTAGAGAAATAGACTTTATAGAAAAATGTTATTCCTTCTTTAAATGTATACAGGGGTATCAAAAATTGCTGGTCTATTTTAAATATTTTTTTTTACATAAAAACTTCGTTATAAATGCAACACCCTGTATTTTTTTAAATAAATCGAAGCAGATTTACATGCTCTTTCAAACTATATTAGGGTTTCCTATACCTATCTATGTCAGATTTTGAATAAAAAGCGATTTTTAAATAAAATGGCAATCAGGATGGCTGGTATCGCCATGACAATTTTCTAGTGACAGTTAGTAACTATTTTCAAAATCGACATTAGTTTATAGACTTTGTTTAAATCTATACCTGTTTACTTTTATTTAATTGACCTACAATAGTTTAATAAATAATATTTATTAATATGTATTTATTATTCTATCAAAAAAAAGGAAGAAATAGTTTTTTGTTTTATTTTACGATAACTTGTAGATATATAAATTTTTTATTAAAGAGCCGATTACGGCAAATTCAATTTCTTCACTTCCAACGACAGGTTTCTGCCTAATAGGTTTTTTATAAACTACACTACCAATTCTGCGAAATAGGATATAGGACAAGTAGTTTTTCAAAGAAAGGCTTATCAGGAAGATTCCTATTTGGATATATTTGAGCATTAGCTCTTGAGGCTAAGAAATTATTTTCCTCACAAAACAAAATCACTAGTAACATATCCATTCGTTCCACCAGCAGATATGGCGTTATTTTTCTTCATAAAATAAAGAATACTTACTTATTAAACTATTGTGGGTAAATTTTAGTAAACTGTTTACATAATAATGTCCATACACTATGTCGATTTTGAAAATAGTTACTAACTGTCACTAAAAAATTGCCATGGCGATACCAGCCGTATTGATTGCCATTTTATTTAAAAATCGCTTTTTATTCAAAATCTTAGATAGATAGGTATAGGAAACCCTAAAAGAGCATTTGATTCTGCTTCGATTTATTTAAAAAATACAGGGTGTTGCACTTGAAATAACAAAGTTTTTATGTAAAATAAATCCGTAAAATAAGTCACTAATTTTTGGTACCCCTGTATAAATTTAAGGAAACAATGACATTTTTCAGTAAAGTTTATTTCTTTACCTTTAAACTCAGCACAAGAATTAATTCTGAAAAGTAATGTACAGGGTATTGATAATCAATTCTCTTGTAGCATGCATATTTAAATATCTTTAAATATCTCAAAAACCAATGATTTTAAACATATTTAACCCTTATAATAAATGCCTTTTTTTGGGCCCAAGAATCCAAAAATGAAATAAAATACCGGGTGTTCCATAAGAAAAAATATAACTTTGGTATGGATCTTAGTTCTGAGACACCCTGTATATTTCAAAATAATTTTAAATTGTGCACATTGCCTCCCCACATATAACCATAAAATATTTTGTTTCTACATGTTTCCGTTTTCGTATAATCAACCGAGGCGAATGAGGTGCGCCATCCTGTATATTGTACATCCTTCAAATCCTTCAATTTAATAGTTGTTTTACACACAATTTTTTTAAATTCAAACTGAACCGATAACAATGCAAAACCAGGCAAATGTCAACAGCCCTTAAGTTGTCAACATATGCTTTTGTCATTGTCAAATGTCATTTGCTGTGCTATCTACACTACTATGTTATAGTGTCTACGGTTAGTGTCCCCGAGACACATGTTTGAAATTTAAAACTTCTTCGAATTAGGTAAAAGCCTAACGTTTAGAAAATGCAATTTTTCATTCACAGGTTGACAACTTAAGGTTTGTTGGCATTTACATGGTTTTGCATTTGTTACCTGTTCAATTTTATTGTAAAACTAGATGCAGTTTTTCTTAAATTAATTAAAACAGGCTTGTTCAAAATTATTCAACTTGTTGCATTGTTCAAAATTATTCAACTTTGGCATACGCTTTAAAAAAACTATTTACTACTTTGCTGGAAAATCAACAGGGGGTATAATATTTGGGCAGTTCAAAATTTGCAGGCGATTTCCTATGTGTCCAACGACGATGCACCACTCAGTATAGTACAGTAAATAGCAGAGTGTAAGTAAAGTAATGTCGAACAACGGTAAAGAAATGCATTGTATTGTTTCTAATAAACAATGAAGACACCCGGTACAAATCGCGAGTTAAATTATCGAAGAGAAGAACTTAGTCCCGAAGTCACGTTCGCTGTAAAATGTTCTCAAATAAATCAAAAGTTTTATGATCGGTCTTCGTTTTCGGTCCTGTTCACAGTCGATGCTACAACGGGAGAGCTTTCGTCGAAACAAGAAGATAAAAGGTACGAGGTACCTATCACATGCCGGCGGGGAGTGAGTATCATTGCAAGGAAGTTTGAGATGATTTGTAAACAAGTGAGTTAAGGCAAAAACTTCAAACAACTTAAGAGTTATAAATGACTTAAAACTTAAACAAGAGTCTAAGAAGAGAAAAAATCATAAAAACACATTCAATATACTTTATTAAAAGAAAAAAACCTTAATTTGTGGAGGTCACTTTAAGTTAAAGAATACCTATTTTCGAAATCAGGATCTTGGAGTATTGTAAAGCGAAAAAAAACAACAAAAACAGATAAAGGAAATTATAAACAAAAACAATCATAAAAATATATATTAATGTAAAAAATATATTAATCGACAAAGAAGACAAGGTTATAGAAAAATAACAAAGCCCCGAAAGGTGAAAGAAATTACAGTGGATCCAAAGGTTGAAAAGATTTTTACAAACATTCAAATATCTAGAATCAAAAGTAGAATATAAGATGAAAATAAAATGAAAATGATATATAGAAAGAAAATAGTTGAGAAAAGTAATAAAAGATTAAGAAAAAACGTAATCATTTAGTATTAATTAAAGTATTAATTAGTATTAATTAAACCTAAAACTCAATAATAAATAAGAGATCAATAACAATAATTATTGTTAAATGAGTTGAAAAGTTCTGATGAAAAAAATGAAGAACAAGTATTAGTAGTAAGTTAATATTGAAAGGCGGCGTTAGTATCTAAGTATGTGCTATTTGGCGCCTAAGAAGAGATGCAATTATATATAAAGATAAGTTATTATGAATAGAGCTATTTGGAGCAAAATAGACCTGAAAACTTATCTAATTAAATCAATAAAAATATTCTTAGAAAGAAATAAAAAAACACCAAAAACCAGAAGAAAGAAATTACATAGAAAATACAAGCAGAGGGGAGAAAACAATTTTTAAAGCAAAACGATAATTGTAAGAATGTAAATTAAATCAGCAAATAAAAAAAACAGGGAATGGAAAACAGATCAAGAAAACTACAGAGACTGAAAACAAAGGAGAGAATTCTGAAAATACAATCAACTTCACAGAAGAAATTCAACCATATGGGTAGAAGGACTAGTAAGCAAGTAATTGTAATTATGTAAGCAAAAAAGAAATGTTAAAAATAAATTAAAATACCTAATTGATCACAAAATATTTTTTAGGCTTAAGAATCATTGAGTTAAAATCTAAAAAATAGATACTTTGTTTGAACAGAAAGTTCAACCAACAAGCAACATTAAATAATTGCTCCTTTCAAGGTACGCCTGTCACTTAAATTTAAACATGCAGAAGTATATAAAAAGTGAATGGGAGGGAAGAATGTAGAAGCCTAATTAAATTAAATTCAATAAAACAATTTTTGTTTTATTAAATATTCAACTTTTCGTTTTTTTTACTCATACATCAGGATTTGTTCAAGTAAATCACAGTTTTAGTTTTAGTTACCATAGTCCTGCGAAACGGCTAGACCCATTTTGATGAAATTTTATATGCATATTCAGTAGGTCTGAGAATACGTTGTTATCTATTTTTTACACCTCAAGTGATAAGGGTGGTCAACCCCATTTTTTTTATCGATGTGGCATTAAAAAATACATACAACCCTAAATTTTCACCCTTCTACCATCAACCCCTATTTTAAATAGGGGTAATTCAATAATTTTCAAACCCGTGAATAAAAATGAGTGTTATCCCATAAAAATATTTATATGTCAAAACGTTTGCCGGGTCAGCTAGTCTGTATATATTTTTTTAAGTATTTTTACTAGTTGAAAAAAAAATCAGGCGCAAATTTTATCGGCCCAAACGTTGGTACCTAAATATTCGAAAAAGTACGACCCGATGTCACATTAAAAATCAGATTTAAAATGATAAACATAGACGTCCCAGGTAAATAATTCTTTTAGAATTTTAGAACTTTTAGAATTCTTGTGGAATTATTCAGAATATAAGAGGTACGCCTAAATTCTAGGAGCATATTTGAATTCTTATAAAATAATAAATAACTGTCATCCCATGTATATATTTGATTATATTGTTTATTTCTATCTCATCTATATTTTAATATTGTAGCAAGAACTAGGTACCATAATGCATTTTTTTTAAAAGAATCAATAACAATATTATGTAGTGATATTTCTAGATGTCTGGACACTCAAAACGAACTGTCATCCCATGTATATATTTGATTACATTGTTTATTTCTATCTCATCTATATTTTAATATTGTAGCAAGAACTACCATAATGCATTTTTTTAAAAGAATCAATAACAATATTATGTAGTGATATTTCTAGATGCCTGGACACTCAAAACGGACATCATAAGGAGACTGCAGGTCGCACAACGCTCAATGGAACGAAATATGCTGGGAATAACCAAGAGAGACCGTAAAAGGATAGAGTGGATACGACAAAAATCCAGGTAATATATGTCATCCACAGAATCAAATTCTTCAAGTAGCATTGGGTAGGACACCTGGCAAGCAGGACGGACAAGAGATTGGCCACAATAATTACAGCATGGTACCCACGAAGTATTAAGAGACCTAGAAGAATACCGAACCTGAAATGGGACCATGATATTATTTGAAGTTAAAATTACGTTAAATTAACCACCTGGACTATTGACCAACTGGAAATTGGTCGAAATTTCCAAGAATTGACGTTAAAATTCCCAAAGTGGGGAATAAAACTAAAGTAATTTGGAAGTTAAAAACAGGTTAACAGGTTATAATGTCTTGTATGAAATATGGGCTATGAAGTCAAAAATAACCGACCCTAGGTCATAACATGGTAAAATAGAGGTAAATTTTACTAAAAATAGTCCAAATTTATACTACCTACATGGGAAAGAAAAAGAAAGAATAAGGTAAAGTATTTTTCTTTTTAATATGTGTATGTAAATGAATTTCCCAATAATGAACCAGGAAGACAAAAACAAGTGTAGTAATAACTGGCATGGCCGTTTGAACATTAATCCAATATGGATGAAATACCTACATAAATGTAAATAAGTTATTGGTACTGGATTCGCAAGATAATTATGTCTGCGAAGAAAATTTGTCCGTGAGATGTAAATATGATAGGCCCTAAAAAATTATGCGCCATTAAAATTTTATGTATTTTCAACAATTAATTTTAAAACAAATCGTTACTTTCAAGGTTCTAACCTAACTTTTTTTCAGCTAACTTAGGTTAGCTGACTTAGGTTAAGATTTCTTTAAATTAATAATCTCAAAGGTCAAGATTTCTTGCTTAAGGTATTTTTCCTTCGAGGTGCACGTTAAAAAATGGGCTATATTAGGTCGAAGCTCATTTCTCGAAGACCTGACTTTTGGAGTATTGCCGGTAAAACAGAAAACTTTATTTTCTTTGAGTGATAGTTGACAATGATATTTTATGCTAAGTTCGGTAATTACATCTTCGAGCAATCCGATTAACTTTTCACAGTAATTATGTGTCCTAAAATGAGAATATTTATTGAGAGTCATGTGACATATCAAATTTTTATCCTTTTGCTAGCCGATGCAATTACCGAACTGGCCTAAATTAGAATACTAAATAACTAGAAAACCAAATTAGTTTTCTTTGCTTATTATTTGTAAATGTTTTGTGTTTTGGGATTGTGAGTGTTATTATAGAGGACTTTTTGTTTTTATTGCACATAATGGACACGTTTAAGATTGTGTCGGTAATTAAAAAGAAGCGCATTGAATATTCTTTCGTTCCCCACCAGTGGAAACAAGGTAATGTGCTATGACGTAATAATCCCTCGAAAACTATTTTAAACGGAAATCACCCCGAGGAAATTAAAAAAGGTAATTTTTAAAGTGCCGTATGTCTGACTTTCTTCCAAGTCAAAAACTAAGTTACTTTTACCTTTGAAGCATAATAGCGACTGATGAGGTCGAAATAAATTAAATTTTCAACCTAATTTGAACTCCTCCAAATAAGGTCCCATTTAAAATTATTAACAACTAAATTTTTACCTAACTTGAAAACCAAACAATGCCTTCGACCCCAGAGACAAATTTGAGGTTATGATAAAGTAACATTTGACCTACTTTAAGTTCCTGTAGTCTTAATGCCCTCAATAAGTTATCAATAACTGGATTTTAACAATGCCAGCTAACTCCAACGTTGCTACTTTTCAAAGGCATAATTTTAGGTTATTATTAACTAGTTTACGACCTCATTTTTAGATTTCTCGCACTTTATTCCCTACAAGAAATTTATTAAGTTAAATATAAGTATAATTCAATCAAATAGTGGTTAATTTTCCGTGGTCAATGGTTTTTTCTTCTTCCTGCAGAGTAAAATATCGTTACTTGGTTAAATAAGGATTTCTTTGTTCTTTGCTTTCGGGCACGCCACTGTCTTTTGTCCCGATAAAGCTGATCACATTACGTAAAATAACAAATCGCTTTGAATATACTACTGGACCTTAACATTTATTAAGTAAGCTTATACCTTAAATATGTAAATTGCGCTTGATGTATTGTTATCTTGATAACCCCAACGAAATTTTTTGCTCTTCACCCGGCAAGTGACAAATCGGTTTTCATGTTGCGCTCTCGTCTTTTTCGTTTTGCTTTACCGATCAGAAATAATTACTTCGAAATCTCGCGGAGTAAGATGCTATAAAGATACCTAATTGTACGCTGTGAATGGATTTTTTATAGGTGATGTATTATGGTTTCGTATGGTCGACGACTTTAAATATTTAGGGTCAACCGTAACTAAACAGGGCATTAGAGAAGTCGAAATTAAACTCCGCATTCAAGCTGGCAAGAGAATAGTGGGATGTTTGAATTCATTGTGGTGGGATCCATGTGGGATCAGCATCTCTCTCTTAGAACCAAAAAACGACTGGGACAAATTTTGGTTGAATCTGTGGTATGCTAATGAAACGGAGATTTACAGCAGTTGAAATGGACTATGGGCGACCAGGAAATTACTATTCTATGCTATGCCGACGACGCCGCGCCGCCGCCGTATTGGTAGCTGAAAATGAGGACGATCTACACCGCTTATTACATCGATTTAATTGCATTGCCAAATCACTTAATATGATAATATCGACCCAGAAAACTAAATGCATGACGACATCAAAAGTACCACTAAGATGCAAACTGGAAGTCGAAGGCAATGTTATCCAGCAAGAGATGAAGTTTAAGTATCTAGGCATAGAAATCTCAGGATATAGTGATGTAGAAGCGGAGGTGCGAGAACGGACAACAAAGGCAACCAGAATAGCAGAATGCCTGAATGACACAATATGGCGAAATAAAAACATTGAGGTGGAAACTAAAGCGAGCATTTACAAGGCAACGGTACGACTTTCAGAAACTCGACCTGATACAGCGAAAACTAAACTACTAGAGACAACCGAAATGAGAGTACTACGCAGAATAGCTGGAAAGACGCTTCTGGACAGGGAGAGAAATGAAAGCATAAAAAGAGCGTGCAAGGTGGAAAATGTAAATGAGTGGGTATTCAGCAGAAAGGAAGAATGGAATGACCATATCAGCAGAATGGACAAAAGAAGGATAGTAAGAGTTGCACGCGACAAATCACCGCTAGGTCGCAGAAGCTTAGGACGTCTACGAAAACGATGAAGCAACAACTTGTCAGTGTAACCGGTAGAGACGACGAAACCAAACAGGCGATTCGCCTAGTATGAAGAAGGAAGAAGGAGAAGAAGAACAAATGGACTATCTAAGAAAGGGCGCAGACGTATCGAAAATGGACCGAATTACCAACATAGAGATCAGACACCGAATGAATACTCCAGAGACAATTATAGACAGAGTAGAAATCAGAGGTCTAAAGTGGTTTGGCCGTCTATTAAGAATGTCGGAAGATCGATGGCCAAAACGTCTCTTTCAGTGGAGTCCTCCATAAAGAAGAAGGCGAGGTAGACCCAGAAGGTTATGGAACGACACAATCAGGCAAGCGAAAGTCAGAGAGCTGGAAGAACTGGATGCATTTGATAGAGAGGTATAGAGAGGTTTGGCGAAGGCGAACGTGAAGGCAGCAGTAGTTGTATTCTTGATTAATAAACAACCAATGTCTAATCAAATCTCGTATATACAGGGTGATTCACGGCCATGGCACGTTAGACGTTTATGGAGAACTTGTGATAGGATTTTTTGAAAATTTGAATTTTTTCATAAAGGCACCTGCTCCATCTGTCTAAATTATTTTCAGCATTTTTTTTGCCGTGTTGCCGCTTTATATTAAAAGTGGTTGTAGTATTTCTTGTGTAAAAATGGAAGAAAATGAAATTAATTTAAAGGTAAAGAGAATATGTCGAAATCTGACACAATTCTTCTGTATAAATACATCTATATACAGGGTCCGGCAATAGTGCGTCGGGCATCTGCAGCTAAAATCCTAGAATAAAAAACACAGTAAATTTTTATCAAATCCACCCAATGATTTTTCTCTCGTATTCTACCGTTGAAAGAGTCATATGAAATAACACCTTCATGTATCTGCAAAACCATTAACGTTTTGAAATACTTTGAATTCAAAAAAATGTTCATTTTTAACTCTCCATCTAATAGGCAACGGCCCAGCTACGTCGAAACACCGGTTCCCATTAGAACACCGAAGTTAAGCGACGTAAGGCGGGATGGACGGGTGACCGGTTCGAAACTCTGTATCGTGCTGTTGTCCAAAAAAGGCAAAAGTGTAAAATCTATTGACACACACTGCTCATTCACGCCGGTTCGAGGGCGGATGAGATCGGATATCTCGTGAGTAGGAGTCGATTTAGACACTTGTCAAGTAGGCCAATGACCATGATATGGCCGAGGACCGCGGTTCGGATTCCGCGTAAACAAAGTAGGCCCCGTCCAGATTAGCCCTGGCAGCTAAAAGGAGACGTTAACTGAAATCTCCATCTAATAAAAAAAAAACAATATATAGTGTGTTCAATTAAAAAACAAAGAAAAATTATTTCATATTTTAGAAAGTTTGGCGTTGAATTTTGAACACCCTGTATGATTTAAAAGTCCTGAGACTGTACGATGAGTTATAACTCAAGAAAGGAGGACACAACAGATCTTTAAGATCGCGATGATTAACCCAGTCATTCTACATTTTAGAATAATTTGAAACAAATATATTATATTTCTATGTTAAAAAAATATCGAAATAAACCGTAAATAAACTTTGAACATTAATATACAATTTTAAATCTATTATTTCTTTACAGAGTGCATCATAATTGTGTGCCGGATATTTTTATTTAATGTAAATATTGATTTACCCTAATTCTATTAACGTTATTACTAGTGAGAACATTAAGAGGATGAAGAAACTGTTGATATTTTTGATAGTGAAATTTGTTATTATTCAAAGCAAATCTATGCTGACTTACGATGAAACTTTGGTTGAAGGTAAACTAAAACATTTTATAGATTCACAAATTGGTTTGATGAATTCATCCGATTATCTTGGATTAATTATATCCAAATCTGAATCACTGGAATTACGAGATTTAGTTGAAAATATAATTCCATATCAAGACAAATCACTAATTATTTTAAATGAATATTACATGTATTCAAATAGAGAAAGTTCATTTCTATTTGATTATATTGTTGTTATGGCAGAAAACTTGGACGACCTACAGAATATTACATTTGATATTATGAAATCTGATATTTGGAAAACTAAAACAAAGTTCTATTTTGTATTAGTATGTACAATTGATGTAAATTCGAAGAAAATGTTATCAATATGGAATAGACTTACTGATTTAAATTATGTGGTAGTATACCCATCAGAATTTAATACTACTGAGGTTATTTCGTACAATCATTTAAAAAACGTGCTACTTAACTATACAGATCTGATTCGGAAAATAGATATATTTCCTGAAAAATTCAAAAACTTCTTTGGGTTTAAAATTAGAGTTGGAGATTTTAGAGATCTTTATGCAAGCCATTTAAAAAAAGATTTTGTGAAACCACGTGACAATCATAGAGATAACATATTTTTCGGAATGTTTAGTAGATTTGGAGTGGATATTGTAGAAAAACTAAATGCTACAATGGAGAGAGTACCTTTCAATACTGATAATATTCATGAATTAATCGATTTTTTGAAAAATGGCACAGTTGATTTTATTTTAGGTAGACAAACGTATTATGAAAATTATACTCGATACTTATCTGCCATATTTGATAACACTGTTTTTTATATACTGGTACCCAAAAGAATAAATCCCTTGCTTAACTTGGTGACAGTATTCGATAAAACATCATGGAGATTTATTATTGTTACTGGAGTACTTGTTTATATTTTTCATTTATTAGTTTCTAAAGAAGCTCTTAAAAAAACTATGTGTTTTAAGGTTCTAGTTTTAGTAGAGTTGTATTTCTTGTTTTGTATACCTAATATGTTTCAAGCACAAGTTATGACATCTTTAGTAACTCGAAGATATACTAGTAATATTAATACTTTAGACGATTTATTGAAGAGTGGAGTTAAGTTCTATTCAGACAAAATGATACTAAAAATGTTACCAAGGAAAATCGAAAAGATATCGAGAATTATAGATCCAAGAATAATTATAAACTCTGTACGGAATTTAGAAATTGATGGTGCTTTTGCCGCTCCCGAACAAATGGAAAATGAAATTATGGTGCATCCTGAAATGAGAAACTATTACCAGAAGTTAGAAGATTTTTTTGTCGAAGGTATGTCAACGATGTATATCAGAAAAAACCTTCCATATCGAAAACTTTTTGTGAAACACATTTTGTACTATAAAGAGTCCGCACTGGATAAATTGTTCTCTAAGTCAAATTCCCAATTTAGTAATAGGAAAGCTTTTGAGCCAATGACAGCCAAGTTCTTTATGGCATTTGTAATTTTATTGGTAGGCTTAACACTATCGAGTGTCGTATTTCTACTGGAATTACTAATAATACGTTATTGTAAAGTGTAAACGATACCAAATTATTTACTTACTAATTAATTCTAAGCTTTGTCTGTCCAGTTAAATCCTTTATTAACTTTTGAATCTGATGTGTTTGATAAACTATCAGTAATTCTTATTACTTATACTAGTCTCTTACTCTATATATTGTGTCATATTCTCTAGACAATCTACAAGAAAAATAGTCTATAAAAGATTGGAGGCAATGTGGAGTACTCAAATTATATAAATTAAATAAATACCCAATCTAAAAAAAAATAATACCCAAAATGAAATAATAAATATCCTTGAAAAAGCTGGCTGCGGGAGCGCTGAAGTTATGATTACTAAATCTCGCTTAAGATGGGCTGGCCATGTGTACAGGATGCAAGGAAACCGATTTTGCGATTTTCGTGCGAAAAAAATACCCTATAAAGAGGCTATTGTCAGATTAATTTTGCTTAAGAGGGATCATGGAATGGGTAGATTTTTTAATTCAACAACAACTAGTGAATCTGCGACTAAGCATTAGTTTCCAATATTACCTCTTAACAGCTGTTTATTGCTTTTGTAATTTTACTTGTAGGCAGGGCCGTTCCTGGCGAGCATGCAGAGCGTGCACGCACGTAGGCGCAACATTTTGGGGGCGCAAAATCAAAGGGTCAGTACTTTGTAACAAAAAACCGATACGCTTTCTTGTCAATAAACAAATACTTAAACCGTCATAGGATAAAGTTTGCTTAGCGTCTTTTTTGCGTTGGCCGCATCGAATAAACAAATCTAGGGCAATCTGTCGGCAACACATTGATCTCATCTATTTATTTTTCATTTTATTAATTTTATGGAAAGCACTGTTCATTAAAATGTTCTATCCTATCTTATAGGGCTTGTTTCTCTACAATTTCCTGTCTCACAATGTACCGTTTGTGTCGGGGAAGGGATCATAGTTTCATAGTTGTCGATTTTCGAAAGAAATCAGTACATGTATATTATCTCGTATATTTTGTATTTTATTGATTTTATGGAAAGCACTGTTCATTAAAATGTTGTATCCTATGTTATAGGGCAAGTCTATGTTATAGGGCAAGTATCGGGAAAGGGATCATAGTTTCATAGTTGTCGATTTTCGAAAGAAATCAGTACATGTATATTATTTCGTATATTTTGTATTTTATTGATTTTATGGAAAGCACTGTTCATTAAAATGTTGTATCCTATGTTATAGGGCTTGTTTCTCTCTACAATTTCCTGTCTCACAATGTACTCTTTGTGTCGAGGAAGGGATCATAGTTTCATAGTTGTCGATTTTCGAAAGAAATCAGTACATGTATATATTATTTCGTATATTTTTCATTTTGTCGATTTTATGGAAAGCACTGTTCATTAAAATGTTGTATCCTATGTTATAGGGCTTGTTTCTCTCTACAATTTCCTGTCTCACAATGTACTCTTTGTGTCGAGGAAGGGATCATAGTTTCATAGTTGTCGATTGTCGAAAGGAATCAGTCGAAAGAAATCAGTACATGTATATATTATTTCGTATATTTTTCATTTTGTCGATTTTATGGAAAGCACTGTTCATTAAAATGTTGTATCCTATGTTATAGGGCTTGTTTCTCTCTACAATTTCCTGTCTCACAATGTACCGTTTGTGTCCGGGAAGGGTTCATAGTTTCATAGTTGTCGATTTTCGAAAGAAATCAGTACATGTGTATTATTTCCGAATTTTAGTTTATTGTTTTTATGTATTTCACATAAAATGGGTGAGTTTTTTTCTTTAGGGTACTATTTTTGTTACTAAATATTTGTGGTTTTGTTTGTTTTATTTATTTAATAAATGTTTTTATACTCTAATTAGAATAGTTTTTTTACATTTCCAATTACATATTACTCGTCTGTCGTAGAATATAAATTCTTTAAATTTTTGAGATTAAGATTAAAACATATAATTTATTTAAATATAAAAAGGGCGTACCAAGGAATGCTGCACGTAGGCACCAGATACCCCAGGAACAGGCCGTCATGTAGGGTTGTTTCTGTCCATCGTTGTATTGGTAGTTTATAATAAAATATGTTTATTAGTAGTGTGTTAAGCTATGTATAGAGAAATATATACTGTTTTAAACCGAATTTGTATTTTTCTTGGAAGAGTGGAAAATCTTCCAATTATACTTGAGATTGAAACTTGCTCTAATCTAATTTTGGTCTTTCGTTGACTTTATTTATTCTAACTTACATAAGTTTTCTGTCAGATGTATTACTAACCGTTTGATTATGACAAAGATGACCGTTTGCTGAGAGAGATACTAGAGATGTTTGCTGATTATGAAGGATAAATAAGGACACATAAACTTTCATATTTTTAATATTATAGTGATAGGGGTAACTATTTTACAAAAATATTATCTTTTCCTTAGTATCCCTTATGCCAATACAAGTTACATATTTTATTCTTTTTAATTTACACAGATAAATCGCGACAATCAATAAATTGATTTCATTTAATTTAAAACGTCTTTTTTTGTTTTTGTAGAGCATTTAAATAAAAGCTTGATTTAAAAAGATTTTTGAGTTAAAAAAATAATTTCATCCCGCTTAAAATTTCAGACAAATCACTTTTAAATCACAACACCAACGACAATGTTTAATATATAAAAAATTAAGACACTTAACACTCAAAACAAAGTAGTTATTATGATCAAAAACGTAGTTACTTAATTGAGGGCGCGATTTTTAAATTCATTGTTGCCAACCATAGACATATTTGGCGCTAGACTGATTAACTGGAATTTAAATTTCCCGCTGGGGATTCAGGTAGTTTGGTTCGGTTTGGTTTGATTTGATTTTTATATTTATTTATTTATTTCCTAACATTGCCATCCGTTTTGACACTGTAGTTTTGTATGACGAGTTTTTTGTTTAAATGAATGGGTTTGTGATACTTTAAGTTTAAAAATTTTTACTAGCAGACCTTGCTGAATCGAACATTGTTCTTTTTAGAAACTCATCGCAACCTTATTAGAAATATCTTGAACGGGAAAGCGGTAGTAATGGCACTTTATATCCCTTTAGTGCTGTTAAATTTTTACTAGCAGACCTTGCTGAATCGAACATTGTTCTTTTTAGAAACTCATCGCAACCTTATTAGAAATATCTTGAACGGGAAAGCGGTAGTAATGGCACTTTATATCCCTTTAGTGCTGTTAAGGAGGTGAGTTTTGTTGATGTAAATAATAACTGTTTATATATTTTAATTAATTTATTTTTGTGTCCTAAAATATTTTAATTAAAAAAAAAATTATGTAAAAGTAGGCAACGTTGTGCCGGTCAAGCTTAATCACATGACTAAAAGTTGATTTGGTATGATTTATATTTAAAAATCAAAAGCTATTTTATATTAAAAGTAATTGGGTTCAGAATTAAAGAAGAAATATTTTAATGAATTTTTTCACGAATAGAATTTTTCCAAAAAATAACATTTAACTTTTCAAAGGATTTATCTTTTTATCTACAATGTGATCGAAAAAAAAACGGCGTCAGCGATGGCTATGAAATGAAGATTGCTGTCATTTTTTATGTCACATTAGATGGGAAAAGTTATCGATTTTCATTTTTAAGCGAACAGAATGCCGTATCATATGGTACCTGTCTGTAGCTATTTTCTGAGATAATATAATATTATAGCATCCTCAGAACATAACAATTTCAAACACCCCATATAGATGTCAGATAATAATAATAATTGCTCCCGTATATAGCGTTTGACGCCTTGGGAGCAGGGTTCGGAAAACTACATGTTACTTTTAAAAACTACATAAACTACATTACATGTAGTTAATGTAGTTTATATAGAGAGTGTAGTTTATGTAATCTATGTATGTAACTTTTAAATATCAAAGGTTTGAAATGAGGTTATAATAAGTTGAAGCCTTAAAAACACATAATGTATTTAAGAAAATAGAAGAAATATGACTTTAAATATAATATTTACATCATATTATCTCTATTACACCTCATATAAAGGAAAATTATTCATAATATCAATACATAGTTTATTAACGTATTTTTCGTGTAGTTAATGAACGGGAAGGGCGTAGTTTTTGAAGAAAAACTATACGTAGTTAATCAGGTAAATTACGTCTTAATTAACTACTTCCGAACCCTGCTTGGGAGTACCTAGCAAGGTACAGCTTGCTATACTAGAGCCGTTCGGTATACAAGGAAGGTAATGTGGCTAGCACTACGCTTCAACCGCCTATTATTACCTCAGGATTGTGAGTACTCATTTAAGGCTGAGTCGACCTAGGTACCCAAACTATTTTTATTTATCGTTTTTATGTATTACATATAAAATGGGTCAGTTTTTTTCTTTAGGGTACTACCGTATGATCGAATAAAAACGGCGTCAGCGATGGCTATGAAATGAAGATCGCTGTCATTTTGTATGTAAAATTAAATGGGGAATGTCATTGATGTTCGTTTAGATTTTAATAAAAATAGTCGGCTGATGAAATGCCGGGTGTCCCACTACCTTGAGATTGGTAGACGAGAGCCTGTACCTCTACGCCACCGGGCACCTTTTAGATGTCAGATAATTTATAAAATGTATTAGTAAACCACGCTAATTTGCCTTCTTTCTACATTTTTATATTTAGAAAATTTGATTATAATAAAATAACAAAACAACATTAATAAATTATAGTAATATATTATTTTTCAACTCATAAAAGTTGAGAAAACTAATGTTAATCTATTAATAATTTATTAGCATGACTTATTTGGAATATAGTCAATATAAACATCATTTAAAATGTATTTTTATGCTGCAATTCATCTGGTTTTACTAGTATCAATTAACAGTTGGAAAGTTATTAATGACAAATCGTTATCTGAAATCCAATTGAAAAAAATTGCTTTGATTCAAAGATTCGATGATGACAGTTGTCTAGGAGTTGTTAAGTGCGAAACCTTGTTGACCAACGACTTGACAGAAACTATTGTTACTGCAATTAAAAAACCTATGGGTATAATAAATCAACACTATATTTACTCAAGTAAGGAGGCAAAGTTCTTCTTCACACATATACTTATAATTAGTGAGAATGTGTATGATTTAAAGAAAACAGTCGCAAACTTAGTAAGCAAATCTAGAACTTGGACGTCTACTACAAAATTCTATTTTGTTTTAACAAAACGTTTAATTGGCACTGAAATTAACAAACTCATGGAATCGATTTGGGAAAAGTGCCAATTATTGAATTATATTATTATTCTTGCTTCAGAAAATTCAGAGTTACAAGTATATTCCTATAACCCTTATAAGTACTTATTAATAAATTACACAGGCTCTTGGGAAATGGATATCAATTTTTTTCCAGAGAAACATAGAAATTTCTACGGATATAAACTTAGAGTTATTTTTCCAGAAAATCAATTTATGAGGGCTGTTGATGGAAAGTGTGTAGGCCATTTTTGTGATATGGCTACAAATCTAGTTAAAGTTTTGAATGCCAGCTTAGATGTCAATAACAATATAACAAGTCAGGAAAAAAACGACCTTCTCTTCTTAATTCATACATTAGAAGATAATAAAGCAGATATCATATTAAATGGAGAACCATACTTTGAGAATTATACATGTTACATGTCATATATTTATGAAAATATGGTCTTCTATATAATGGTACCTGTACAGTTAAATCCATTATTAACTTTATTATCTGTGTTTGATACAATATCATGGATCCTTATTTCTTGTACTGGTTTCTTACTTTATATATTATGTATCATATTCTCTAGACAACCTACAAAAAAAAATGTTGTTTGTTAAAATATTGGTGAGTGTAGTACTAACCTTTTCATATTTTGTAACAAATATGTTTCAAGCTCAAATTACTACAGCTCTTGTTTCTCAAACTTATTCAAAAGATATTGACTCTATCGAAGACTTAATTAAGAACAATATGAAATTCTATTCCACCGAAGGACTTGACAGATTAATGCCAAAAGGTTTATTGGCTAAATCCCACATTCTTAGTGTAGATGAACTATTAAGTATAATATACAGTCTAAAGATTGATGGGGCATTTCCAGTTAATGATGAACTTGAAGAGACTTTTAAACGGAATCCTGAGATGCACAAGATTTATTATAAACTTAAGGGATCAATCGTGGGAGGAATGTTTACCATTTATGTACGAAAAAATTTACCCTATAAAGAGGCTATTGTCAGATCAATTATGCTTATGAGAGACTATGGAATGAGTAGATTTTTTAACTCGACAGTAACTAGTAAATCTGCGAGTAAGCATAAGTTCGAAATATTATCACTAAAGAAGCTGTTTGTTGCTTTTGTAACTTTATTTATAGGTTGGTTTCTGTCTGGCATAGTGTTGACAATTGAGTTTATAATACACTCATCTTATTAGCAATGTTAAACTATGTATAGAGAAATATATACGGTGTATAAACTTAAGTTCTATTTTTTTGGGAAACGGCTTGACATAAAATATTGTTACTGCAATTAAGACACTTGTATACTTGTGGAAATAATCAATCAAAACTACATTTCGTCCTATTGCTGCCAAAAGTCACTAACTAACATTTTTCCGAACAACCAAATTCAATCACTAACTATGTTTTGAATCGGAGAATCGATTGCAAAAGTCATTAACTACGATTTCTGGCTATTTATGTTTTATTTTAATACCGAATAGTTACTAACTATAACATCTTTATGCAATGCTATTCTTCTTTAGACGCTTTTTTCTCGAAAGTAATAAAAAGTAAGTTAGTGACTTTTGGCAGCAATGGGACGATTTATTCAATAAAGGAAGCAAAGTTCTTCTTTGCACATATAATTAAAATTAGTGAGAATGTGTATCATTTAAAGAAAACTATTGTAAAGTTAGTAAGCAAATCTAGAACTTGAACATTTACTACAAAATTCGATTTTGCTTTAACAAAACTTTCAACTAGCACTGAAATTAACAAACTCATGGAATCGATATGGGAAAAGTGCGAATTATTGAATTATATTATTATTCTTGTTTCAGAAAATTCAGAGTTACAAGTATATTTCTATAACCCTTATAAGTACTTATTAATAAATTACACAGTCTCTTGGGAGATGGACAACATCAATTTTTTTCCAGAGAAACATAGACACTTCTACGGATATAAACATAGAGTTATTTTTCCTGAAAATCAATTTATGGGGGCTGTTGATTTATGAGGCCATTTTTGTGATATGGCTACAAATTTAGTTAAAGTTTTCAATGCCAGCTTAGATGTAACAGGTCAGAAAAAAACGATCTTCTATTCTTAATCCATACATTAGAAGATAATAAAGCACATATAATATTAAATGGTGAACCATACTTTGAGAACTATACATGTTACATGTCATATATTTATGAAAATATGGTCTTCTATATAATGGTACCTGTACAGTTAAATCCTTTATTAACTTTATTATCTGTGTTTGATACAATATCATGGATCCTTATTTCTTGTACTGGTTTCTTACTTTATATATTATGTATCATATTCTCTAGACAATCTACAAAAAAAATGTTGTTTGTTAAAATATTGGTGAGTGTAGTACTAACCTTTTCATATTTTGAAACAAATATGTTTCAAGCTCAAATTACGACAGCTCTAGTTTCTCAAACTTATTCAAAAGATATTGATTCTATCGAAGACTTAATTAAAAACAATATGAAATTCTATTCCACCGAAGGACTTGACAGATTAATGCCAAAAGGTTTATTGGCTAAATCCCACATTCTTAGTGTAGATGAACTATTAAGTATAATATACAGTTTAAAGATTGATGGAGCATTTCCAGTTAATGATGAACTTGAAGAGACTTTTAAACGGAATCCTGAGATGCACAAGATTTATTATAAACTTAAGGGATCAATAGTGGGAGGAATGTTTACGATTTATGTACGAAAAAATTTACCCTATAAAGAGGCTATTGTCAGATCAATTATGCTTATGAGAGACTATGGAATGAGTAAATTTTTTAACTCGACAGTAACTAGTAAATCTGCCACTAAGCATAAGTTCGAAATTTTATCACTAAAGAAGCTGTTTGTTGCTTTTGTAATTTTATTTATAGGTTGGTTCCTTTCTGGCATAGTGTTGACAATTGAGTTTATAATAAACTCATTTTATTAGCAATGTTAAACTATGTATAGAGAAATATATACTGTGTGTAAGTTTAAGTTTATTTTATTGGGACGACTTGACAGAAAATATTGTTAGTGCAATTAAGACACCTGTGGAAGTAACCAATCAAAACTACATTTATTCAAATAAGGAAGCAAAATTCTTTTTTACTAATTATAATAATAGATGCAGTTTTTCTTAAATTACTTAAAATCGGTTAGTCTAAAATTGTTCAAATTTGGCATGTGTATTCAGCATACTTCTTCTTCTTCTTTACGTGCCGTCTCTTTCATGGAGGTTGGCGATCACATTGCCAAATCTTCACGATTCTCGACTTTCCTTATGAGTTCTTCAAAAGTTAGGTGAATCCAATATCTGATGTTCCTCAACCAAGATAGTTTCTTCCTGCCGAGATCTATTTTTCCTTCAATTTTACCCTTAACTATTAATTATTGTAATATGTGGTATTTTTCATTTCTCAATATATGCCCTAAGTACGATGTTTTTCATATTTTTATTGTATTGATCAATTCTCTTTCCCTGCCTGTTCTGTTATAAAATTCGGTATTTGTGATACGGGCTGTCCATGGAATTTTAAGCATTCTTCGATATATCCGTGTTTCTAACGATTCGAGGCGATTCATCTCTTGAACTTTCAGTGTCCATGTTTCTGCTCCGTATAATAGGATTGACCAAACATGACGAGCCTAGTTCTCAACTGAAGGTCCAATCTGGGGTTCTGGAAAACGTTCTTCATTTAAAAAAATGCATTTCTCGCTTGTTATATTCTGGTTTTTATTTTCACGTCGTTGTTCAAGGTGTTAACTATCCAGGACCCTAAATATTTGAACTTGTAGACCTGTTCTAAGGTATTGCCGTCTATTTTAATAGGAATTGGTACATTTTGATTCTTTCTAAATACTATGACTTTGGCTTTAAGTACCAATGACTTTGGTCAAGTCGCTCAACTAAACTCTAGAGTCCATTATCAGAGTCGGCAATAAGAACTGTGTCATCGGCAAATCTAATGTTGTCAATGACTTCGCCGTTGACTTTAATACCGCAATCTGTTGAAGAGAAAACTTCCCGAAAAATCGCATCAGAATAAACATTAAACAACGAAGGAGACAGCACACATCCCTGTCTTACTCCTCTCTGTATATTGACTGGATTGGAATTGTCATTTTCAACTTTCATGTCGGCTGCTTGTTGCATACGCAGACCTTTAAAAGACATATTTACAACTTTCCTGTAAAATTAATAGGGGAACTAATATCTGGATAGTTTAGTATTGAATGTCTAATCTCCATATCTTCCCATCCATTTGATTCCAAACCTCTGCACAAAAGTTTCTGTTCAATACCCCCTCTCCAGCTCTTGCATGGTCTTCCTCTTTTTCTTCGACTTTGAGGGTTCCAATTTAATATTTTCTTTGGGATTCGATTTTCTTCCACTCTTTGAACATGTCTATACTATATTATTTGTTGGGTGCTAATGTTGGTTGTCTATGATATCGTGTTTTATATCTATTCTTTGGTGCCATTTGGTATTTTCTTATTTCTGGATATTTCAGTTGCTCTTCTCCAAAAATCCATCTCCGTGGCTTTTGGCGATCATTCAGCATTCTCTTTCAAGTGCCATACTTTAGAGCTGTGTTTTCTATTGTTATATTCTTATCCTATAGTGTTCCATTTATGATTGTTTTGTAATTCGGAAATATTTATAGCAATTAAACGAAGAAATAACTCCACTTATTTCTTCTTTGAAAAGGAATGAAATATCATCATAATCATAATTTTCAGCTCATTCAATCATTTCCAATTATGGTGTAGTTTCCCTCATATATCCAGGCACTCTCTTTGTAGTTGGTCCATTGTTGTCTACTGTTGGCTATGCGGGCCCAAGTTATCCATGATAATTTCCTAATATCCTCAGGTTTGGTCTTCTTCTAGGTCTCTTAATTCCTTGTGGGTACCATGCTGTAATTTTTGTGGCCCATCTGTTGTCCGCTCTTCTTGCCAGGTGTCTTGCCATTTAAGCGATTTGACTCTGTGTATGACATCTTTTGTCATATCGACTCTGTCCTGTTGCGGTCTCTCTTGGTTATTCCCTGCATATTTCGTTCCATTGAGCGTTGTGCCACTTGCAATTTCCTTATGATGTCTGATTTAAGCGTGCAGATTTCGCATGCATAGGTCATGACTGGTAGTACACATTGGTCGAATGTTTTCTTCTTTAGATAGAATGGCATTCTAGATTTAATTATGATTGAGTTTCTTCCAGAAGTACTCCATGCTAACTTAATTCTTCTGTCGATTTATTTCAAGCTGTGTATTAGTTGTCAAATATTCTTCTACTATTTCCAGGGTTGTGTTATTTGAAAAATGTATGTCTTTTCTTCTTGTATATATATTAAGGAATGAAATATGAAGTGTTATATTTTTTATGGTAAATGTGACTTTTGATGTAGGGAATTTGATGATGTATTTAAAGAAGTAAATTAAAATCACTCCTAAATAGCTAGTAAGTAACCACAGCTAAATCTTATTGTTTCTAGATTATAAGCTTTTTCTCTAATTCCTCCTTTTCCGTATGTTTCCTCCATAGAGTCTGCACCCACTCTCGCACACTCAAAGTCCACAACAAAAAGGAATGCTCACATCTCACTATAAGAGTATAATTCAAAGATCTCATCAACTCGAAGTATAAGAGACTGTAACTGGTTTACACCGATGGTTCGAAAACTGATAGGCATTTTATAGGCGGCTTTTCATACGTTTGATAAAGAAATGTGTTTCTCACTAAGTCCCATAACGGTTATATTCTCAGCAGAGCTTTTTGCAATATTTAAGGCCATTCAACATATATTGACCTCCAGCTATAAGAGATGGGTCGTGGCTACCGATTCATTGAGTTCCATTTCAAGTATCTCCCCTTTCTACTCCAACCATCCACTAGTTATAGCAATCAAAATGCTTCTACAGAAGGCCAATATCAACCACTACAGCGTCACTTTCCTTTGGCTTCCGAGCCACATAGGAATTCCTGGCAATGACAGAGCTGACTACTTGGTGGAAAAAACACCCAACCGTCATAAAACCAACCTTGTTTTCTCCGTGCAAGATCTAAAGAATTATGCCAAACATATAATCGATAATATAACCCAACTAGAATGGGACTTAGACATGGATGATAATAAGCTTCAGGAAATCAAAAGGGAGTATTTTGAAAATAATGTAGTTAACTTACGAAGAAGAGATTTCGTTGTGGTCACTAGAATTCTTTTAGGACACACGAAACTTACCCATGAACACCTCCTTAAAGGACAGAATCAGCCCATATGTGAAACATGTAATGTTTCAATATCTGTCAAACACATTATCTTTGAGTGCCCAACCGGTATTGTGGATAACCCCGAGGTAGCCCTTTCCTTCCAAAATAACAAGGCTAAGTTGGATTATATAAGGGATATCGACATATATAAAAATATATAAATAATGGGATAAAGTGACGCTAAAAGACTCTATCTCTCTATATCTCGGTAGAGTGGTTTCATTTAGCGTAAAAGTTTGTTCCCGTAATTTGAATGTAACAAGGAATGTAACTTTAAGAATGTAACTTTTTCACTAATTATACTTCAAAATTTGCGACGAATATCATTTTGGCCTTTGATTATCATCAGTCAAGACAAAATTTGGTTAGATATCAAAAGTTTATTGTTTTGTAAGCTAAAATTAGGCTTTCGCTATGGATACAACTGACTACTGGAAGCTGTTGCTAGGATATTATATTAATTTTAATTGTGTTTTTTAGACATTGTGAATGATCGTAAACTAAAAAGTATAAAGTGTAATAATTGAAACCACTAATTTATTCCACTAATTGCGAGGTTATCAATGAAGATTAAGTCTTTTAAAAAAACTCATAATACTTTTATTTTGTGTTTTCTAAACTAAAAATTAGGTACATTTGTCTTATGCAGATTCCTAATGAAAAAAAAATGACCTATGAGCGCATCTTGTTCGATACCGCGGGATGGTTCAAAGTCCTTGGCGAGCGTAACATTTAATAACAGGTAAGGCATATTGTTTTTTACTATAGATCAGGCGGCATCGTAGCTAAAGAACCTAACAATCTTTTTGAATAAATGCCCGTGGCATATGTTATTAAATCCGAACAGAACCAGCTTTCCGACACTGGCCGCTCTAAATAACCACCCTTCATTCTTTAAAATTAAACGCGATGTCAAGTGGCATGTTAAATTTCAAATTGGTTTTTTCTTTACTTTGAATCGCTGCTATTTTTAGACTATTGTTTATTAATTCGCAAAAAAACTAGATTAAATGTATTAGCGTTATAATAATTATACTATACACGGTGGTCCAAACTGTATTCCGGAAACTTCGGGAGCATATTTTGCAGATAAAGTTTACTCCAGCCTAAATAACCATCATTCTACAGCAACAATTTTCTATGATTTTTCTAAAGCGTTCGACTGTGTAAATCATAAGATCCTAATTAACAAACTGCAGCACTATGGAACATCTCTCGGGGAACATCTCTCGAATGGTTTAAGTCGTATCTGAGCAACAGAAGTCAACTTGTGAGGGTGGATACCACGTTGTCTTCTAGCAAGCCAATAGAATGTGGAATACCACAAGGCTCAGTACTAGGCCTTATTTAGTTTCTTCTTTTTATTAACGACATTGCTAACATAAACATCAGTGGTAAAATATGTCTTTTTGCGGACGACACTAGCTTCACTTGGAGCAACATGGACATCACGGCACTTCATAGGATTATATTAAATGATTTAATCTCCATTAAATCTTGGTGCGATTCGAACCTCTTGAGTCTCAACATTTCTAAAACTAAAGCTTTGTCGTATAAAAACTCGCTGCAGCCTTTTGTACTTAACAAAACCACCATGGACGTCGTAAAATCTGTAAAATTCTTAGGGCTTGTTGTAGACAATTCTCTGAAATGGGACATGCATATCGACGCTTTGTCGAAAACATTAAGCTCTGCCTGTTTTGCATTAAGATCTGTTTCTAAGGAGCTTAACTTGTCAGTGGCTAGAACTGTTTATTATGCACTTTTGGATCGCACCTCAGGTATGCCCTTCCATTCTGGGGTACGTATTGTGCGACTCAATTTGACCGCATTTTCAAGCTCCAGAAGAGAGCTGTTCGATATTCACTGGGACTAAACAGCAGAACTCATTGCCAGGACTTTTTTAAAAAAATATTAACTCTTTCTTCCTTATTTATATTTAAATCCGTTTGCCTAATACGTAAGCATGTATCAGCTTCTCAAGAAAGGCCATCTCACACTTATCCACTCAGGAACACGGAGCAAGATCTTTATCTACATACCTACCCCACGCTCAGAGTTAGTTAAAAGGTTAATATTCTACAACTCGAAAAAAATGCACAATCACCTGCCATTTGAAATCAAATCCATAACATCATTTTCTTCATTTCGCAAAGCATTGAAATCTTATTTACTGGATAAGGCTTTCGATGCCGTAAATGACTTATATTTTGATAAACGAATTTTATCTTGTAAACACTGGTCTAATGTTTGCTATCACTATATTAACCAATGACATCGAAATAAATTTATCTAGAGGTCATTGATATTTACTACAAACTAACTAAATATTTTTGAATTTTATTTTTATTTTTTTATTCTTTGACATATTTTAATCAATAAGACTGAATGTTATTTGTCTAATGTTTTGTATTCTCTTTTGTTTGTTTGTTTGTTTACTTTGTTTGTTTACTTTACCTTTGTCTTCTTTACTTTACCTTTCATTTTTTGACAATAAAGGCGTTTATTTATTTATTTAGAGAATCTTGTTTAAGCGATCCTAGCGGACAACCCGCAAGCTAGGTCGCGACAATATTCAAAGATATGGAAAAATTGAAAAGAACTAATAATGGAGTTCTTAACAGGTTGGTAGACTTAAGTTGTTACAATGTATAAATGGTTAAAAATGTAACGAAACGAAAAAGAAACGGACATTTTTATCGACAAGACGCCAATTTTAATCAATCAAATCATTTCGAAAACCGGTAGTTACACACTAATAACAATTTATCCACGAATATCGGTTAGCATTAAGACGACATTCGACCGTCGAAGAAGAAAACAGTGAGGGACGTGTTAAAAATGGTAGAGATATTAATAACCGGGCAAGGCACGGCATTTATGTAATATATTAATGCCCGGCCGAAATTGCACACAATTTTACTAAATATAGTAATTTGGCTCCACTTTCCGTCCATTTATCGTCGACGGCTTAATATAGCCTTTTAGGCACCGGACACATTTCCAGTAATTGAAAACTGCTAAAATCGTATTTTCTCAAAATCGAAATAGTTTGTTATTGATCTGTTTTTTTTCTCAGTATAACGGAAGAATATTATTGACACTGTTGAAATGACCTATTGTCCTAATTTTGCCAAAACAAAATTACAGCCACGTTTTAGTTAAAAAATATTTATAACAATAATACTATAATATCGAAAAAAAGCAGCGTGACGGAAAATGACAATCGATGATAATTTTAGCGAGGTTAAGTCCTAGACATTATAACTTTGTTTACGCGGAATCCGAACTGCGGTCCTCGTCCATATCATGGTCAATGGCCTACCGACTTGGCAAGTGTCTAAATCGACTCTTACTCACGAGATATCCGATCTCATCCGGCCTCGAACCGGCGTGAATGAGCAGTGTGTGTCAATAGATTTTACACTTTTGCCTTTTTTTTTGGACAACAGCACGATACAGAGTTTCGAACCGGTCACCCGTCCATCCACTAGTATCGCCTTACGTCGCGTAACTTCGTTGTTCTAATGGGAACCGGTGTTTCGACGTAGCTAGGCCGTTGCCCTAAGTACAGTATAAATATATGTTTTTCTTGTAAATAACTTTCTTATCGTGTGCATTTTATGCCCATGATGTTTGTTAAAAGTTTTTGTTCAAATCTATATATTGGTGCCCGACTCTATAAATAATAATCGCATTGTGATTCGATTCAATTCTTGCGACTCTTTTTTATGACTCATCGTTCAAATTTTATGGATCTGTACTGGCCAAGATTCAATTGAATGAACAGTATTATAAACAATGAATGAATTTTCACGACTCTTTGAACGAACGATCCGTTATAAACGAACGATCGCATAGTGATCCGATTCAATTTTCACAACTCTTTTTTACGGCTCATCGATCAAATTTTATGGATCTGTACTGGCCAAGATTCAATTGAACGAACAGTATTATAAGCAATGAATCAATTCTCACGACTCTTTGAACGAACGATCCGTAGAAACAAACTATCGCCTTGTGATCCGATTCAATTCTCACGATTCTCGAACCGTATTGTAAGCAATGAATACATTCTCACGACTCTTTGAACGAACGATCCGTAGAAACGAACGATCGCATAGCGATCCGATTCAATTTTCACGGCTCTTTTTTACGGCTCATCGTTCAAATTTTATGGATCTGTACTGGCCAAGATTCAATTGAACGAACAGTATTATAAGCAATGAATCAATTCTCACGACTCTTTGAACGAACGATCCGTAGAAACGAACTATCGCCTTGTGATTCGATTCAATTCTCACGATTGTCGAACCGTATTGTAAGCAATGAATACATTCTCACGACTCTTTGAACGAACGATCCGTAGAAACGAACGATCGCATAGCAATCCGATTCAATTTTCACGACTCTTTTTTACGGCTCATCTTTCAAATTTTATGGATCTCTACTGGCCACGATTCAATTGAACGAACAGTATTATAAGCAATGAATCAATTCTCACGACTCTTTGTACGAACGATCCGTAGAAACGAACGATCGCATAGTGATCCGATTCAATTTTCATGACTCTTTTTTACGGCTCATTGTTCAAATTTTATGGATCTGTACTGGCCACGATTCAATTGTACGAACAGTATTATAAGCAATGAATCAATTCTCACGACTCTTTGAACGAACGATCCGTAGAAACGAACTATCGCCTTGTGATCCGATTCAATTCTTACGATTCTCGAACCGTATTGTAAGCAATGAATACATTCTCACGACTCTTTGAACGAACGATCCGTAGAAACGAACGATCGCATAGCGATCCGATTCAATTTTCACGACTCTTTTTTACGGCTCATCGTTCAAATTTTATGGATCTCTACTGGCCACGATTCAATTGAACGAACAGTATTATAAGCAATGAATCAATTCTCGCGACTCTTTGTACGAACGATCCGTAGAAACGAACGATCGCATAGTGATCCGATTCAATTTTCACAAATCTTTTTTACGGCTCATCGTTCGAATTTTATGGATCCGTGCTGGCCACGATTCAATTGAACGAACCGTATTGTAAGCAATGAATACATTCTCACAACTCTTTGAACGAACGATCCGTAGAAATGAACGATCGCATTATTGTGATCCGATTCAATTCTCACAACTTGTTTTTACGGCCCTGCGTTCAAATTTTATGGATCCGTGCTGGCCACGATTCAGTTGAACGAACCGTATTCTAAACGGTGAATCGAATCTCACTATTCATTTTTAATACTCGTCCAAATGAACGACTCCTTCAATCTTTGCCCACCTCTAGTTGCAATGACCTATTGTCTACCGATTGTGGCCTAAAACCGGTGATTAAAACTATGCTCCCTACCGTAGTTGAACTTATCTAAAAAGTTTTTTTTAACTGGAATAATAAATATAATACAAGTTAGACCTTCTGAAGAAAAATATTCACTTTTTATTTTTATTTTTAGAATTTTCACAAATTATACTTCCTAATACTTTTAGAAAAATTACATAATACATTTTTTGTATACTCGCTATTTAAACCCGTATATTTGTTATTTTATTATTTTTTTCACCCCGTTTGTTATACGTTGTTTTTTATACTAGTTGTTTACGATATTCTCCGATGGTGGCAGCACCGGCAGAGAATGCACCAAGCCTATACGTATAACATAAAAAAGATATAACTTGTATTTTAATATTTCTTTTATTGTAAAAAATATATGTATTCTGTATCTTATGGTTAAGGCAAAAGAAGAAAAAAGAAACAAATTTTTTTCTCTTCACGAAGCTTTATTAAATTTTATTTTAACATCATCAAAAACTAAGCCTACCTAAATATCAAATATCTATTTGTATAATATGTTCCTAAACTAATATTTATTATATTATAATACAATTCTTATATAATAGACGTGCGTATTTTTCTTTGCACAAATAACATTTAAACACACCTCGTACGCAAGTCCATTGATAAAAATCACGTCGGTTTTTATCAATCAACCGATCAATGTCATGTTGGCTCTTACACACGGTAGTCATGGTATACTTACTTTTTATTATACTTTCGTTACATAAATAAATATAACTATGGGATATTGTAATTTTTACCCTGTTTTATGTCAGTTTAAAAAATAAAGAAACGAAACGAAAAATTGTACGAGGTGTTTTCTTTTTTTTTGACCTAATCACTTAATTAACTATGGTTTTTATTTTTACAAGATTGCACGAGAATTGCAACGTTTATTTTTTTACAATTTAATGCCAGGGATTCGTTCCTTTCTTTTAGGAATCCTTTTGGCCGGATTCCAATATAAAATTTACAAAATGCCCAAATTTACATTCATTTTTGATGGAGCAAAAACATACTCACCTATTTAAATTTTGAATAAGTTAGTTTTATAATTTAACTTGGTATATCTTTATTATTTTTCAAATATATGCTTTCAAAAACGAATTGAATTGATTTATGTATAAATAGGCTATAATATTTTTACTCCGTAAACAATAACATTTATACCAAAAAAATATTGCACAAAGAACAAGGAGACAAAAACGAAAAAATATGAGTATTATTGGTACTGTCGTCCGAATAAAAATTATAACGTTAGTAACAATTTCAGCTCAACTAGGATGATAGTTTTTGAATGAAATCATCCCACTCTAGCAGAAATAATTACTAACTTACCCTGATCACAAAATATTCTCTTTCTATACAATAATATTGTCTATTTTGTGCTATCTGTGAGAATTAAATAAATAATATGTTCAAATTATCTAAAAATCAATCTCTTACTTCATCTATCAGAAAATGAAGTAAACATAATATATATTACATCTAAATAAATATGTATATATAAATGAGGAACTCAAAAAAATAATAATAAACTACCCAAAATTTGAACACTAGAACTAATAATACTTCAGTAGGAATGTCTGTGTGGTTTGAATTGAATATTTACAACTTAACTTAAGTTTACCAGCACCAATATTATGTTCTCTAAATGTATCATTAGCATAATATACTGATTCTAATGACGCCTTATTTAAGCGCCTATCAAAATTAGTGCATCACTAATGTCGTCTAATGTATAAGTAATTTCAAAAACTCAATCATTGTGTATTGATGTATTATTTTGTAGTTTAATATTTTTCCCAATTGAATTGTGCATTCTATTGTTGTTTTTCCTAATTAATATATAGCCTGTGATTGAAGTCTTTGAAACTATCTTCTTGTAATAAAAATAACTACACAGAGACACATGTACAAACGAAAAATATCTTAAAAACAGAACAAAAAACGTTAAAGGAACATCGAAGCGAACTTTAAATAAAAGCAAGAATATAATAATAATAATAATACTTAATTTGTGCACAACCATGAATGAGATTAAGAGATTTTCGTATATAGATTAATTCGAGAATAAAAAATCTAACAAAATAAATAAAGAAAGAGTATTTTAAAATAGTGGTAACGTGGATTTCACTTAGACTACTTTGTTCAGGCAAAAAGGTTTATATTTAAAAATAAATATAAATCTTTCACTTATTTTTAACGTTAATATCTAATAAATGTCGCGGCTCACTGTGTCGGAGCCGCTATCACATTTTAAAAACTCTAATAAATACACTTTTTTCTAAACTACTTAAAAGAAAACAGCAAGAGGTGTACCATTTGCTTGTTATATGAGTATCTTCGCTGGTAAATGATGTTTCATCACCAACATAAACACTCACGCAACAATAACGTTATAATCAAACGATTTTTTTTTCTTGTATAAATAAAATAAAGTAAATTCTCGTTATACCCTAATGATGTGTCATGAACTTTGTATTAATTTTTTATAGATTATTACAAAAACATAGCATTTTTGCACTTAAATGTACCCTGCTAGAGACGTGAAAAATGTTAACAGAAATGTGCCATCTAGGTATGCTAATAAGTGCGAAATTTTTAGATTTTTAGCTTTAACATAAACTGTATCATATAAAATACAACTGTGTAAATTTTTTCTTTTATCAAATAGTAGATATCTTCAGTTACACATCGAAAAACATTACACACTTGCATTGAAAGATGAGGAAAAATTATAAAAGAAATTGGAATATTTTGGCCACTATTGTTATTGCTCTAATTCTAGGATTATCAGCTAGATAAGTTAACAGAAAAATAATACTGAACTTTTTAAAAAATATATGTTTTTTATTTTAGTTAAATATAAAGAAAGCAAATATTTTCGAACCTTTTTCATGATTTATGGTGTTTGCTGAAACACTCTAGCATAGATTGTGTTATAAGCAATCTTATTTTTTTATATTTTTTCTAGTATAACTCATGTTCTTGAACAATATTGCCAAGTGGTGTAAAAATGAGACACGCCACATTTAGTTAAAAAATTAATTCAATCAGTTTTCTTGTTAGGAACATTGAACAATAATTGTCACCAGATCTTCTTCTTCTTCTACTTATTTAAGATCTAGTCAATCTCTTACTTTTAAGGCTGCCTCTGTAGGAGTTCTTGGGAGATGGACTGCCAACTGTCTTTCCATCTTTTTGGAGGTAATCCGGTTGTCTCTTACCCATGGGAGATCCTTATATCCTTACCTTACTTCAAGAGCTATAAGTGGTAGCCTGTTTTCTTCCATGCGTGTTACGTGTGCGAACCATTGACTTTTTCTTTGTCTACCCCCTCTCACGACATCCTATTCCACATTGTTGTCTGATATTTGTGTTTCTAATTCTCTCTTCTAGTCTTCGCCATTATGGTTCTTAAGTTCTCCATTTCAAATTAAAATTGAAATTCAAATCCAAATTTTTTTTATTAGACCCCATTAAGTTTTACAGATTAATAATTATTCGTAATAAATGTGTGTCTAAAGGGATCGCACCGCGATAAAAAAAACTGATACAAAGACACAAAATGCCAGAGCGGTGCGAAAAACAAAATAAAATAAATTAAATTATAAAAATAAACAGAGATTAGATAACAAAAAGAGACAATATAATTTTACCAGGGATGAGCGATAAGCAGAGAAGCATAACGAAATAGTGTAAAATCCGGAACAGCAACCAATGACGGGCATATGAGAAGAACACAGATCCCCACAAATCAGTTAAAGAAATTATTATTTTTACGAATTTAGTAAATGATTTTTGATTTGTTTTTTATAATCTGGTAAAGGATTGAAGTTATTAAAAATATTATTCCACAAATGTGGCGCTATGAAACTAAAAGATTTTTGGAAGTTAGCTATTCGGTGTTGAGGAATTTTGAAATAATGCACTTGGCCTAGTCGAATGAGCATGGCCAACGTAGTGAAATAATAAGAACAAATAGGAAGGCTACTCTGAAGTTAAAATTCGATAAATGAATGTCATTAAATGAAATTGTCGTCTGTTAGTCATGGACAAAATAGGTAAATTTTTAAAATGTGGCGTTATGTGATCTCTAAAAGGAATGTTAAAAGAAAACCATAGACACGAGTTTTGAAGTATTTGGATTTTTCTAGAGAATCTAGCATTTATGGATGTACCATAAACAACATCGCCTAATCAAATAAAGATAAAATAAGTGTGTCACATAATTGATACTTAGTCTTTGATAAGGCTAATCTGTCTTCAGTTCGATGGATAGCTGAGTGTAGGGGTAGACCCGTTGTTTGTCTTACTTGATCGATCCATCTTGTTGGGGACCGACCTCTACATTTTTTCTTTGGACATCACCAGTTATAATAATTTTTTCCATGTTGTCGGCAGGTTTTCGAGCAATGTGTCCAAAGTACTCGTAAAAATTATTAATAGAGCTGTCCAAGGTATTCTCAGCATACGTCTGTAGCACCATATTTAAAAGATATCTATCATGCGCCTTTTCGATGCTTTGATGGTCCAGGATTCCACTCTATAAAGAAATATTGAGAAGACAATTGTATGCAGCAAATTCTTTTTTGTGTGGGTTGTTATCACTCTGCTGTGTCATATTCTTGTAAGACGTGTTGTGGCAGTTTTTGCTAACTGTATTCTGCCTCTAATTTCTATTTTACAATTGCTTTCGTCGTTTATGTTTGATTCTAGATAAACAAAATCATAAACCACTTCGATACCGTTAAGCTGGAAAGATCTTTGTAGGGGTTTTCCTCTGTCCACGAAGATTAATTTCGTTTTTTGGCGGTTGATAGTTAGTCCCATCTCAGCACTTTCATTTTCCACTCGCAACAGTAACTCGCCATTTCTTCTTCACTGGTCGCAATTAATGTTGTGTCGTCTGCAAATCGCAAGTTATTGATTTTAGCTCTTCCTACACTGATATCTCCATCCCAGTCTTCCAGAGCTCTCCGCATAATATATTCCCCATATATATTAAAGAGGATGGGTGAGAGTATACACCCTTGTCGGACGCCTTGATTTGTTTGAACGTGTTCAGACATGTGTTTATCCACTTTTACCCTTGCTGTGTTATTAGTATATAAGCTCTCGATCAATGCTACATGATGTTCTGGTACCCCCATTTCTCTTAAAATCCTCCAGAGCTTTATCCATTTGACGCAATCAAATGCTTTGTTATAGTCAACAAAGCAAATGACAGCTGGTACATTAAATTCTCTTCACTTTTCATTTTTTATCAGTTGTCGCACATTGGTTATTTGTTCACGGGTACCTCTGCCTTTGACAAATCCTGTTTGTTGTTTAGGTATTTGGGAGTCGAGATAATATTTCAAACGCTCATTTATTACATTTAGCATTATCTTGCTGGGATGTGACAGAAGCGAAAGTGTTCTCTAGTTGTTCCACTTGTTGGTTGAACCTCTCTTATGTAGAGGTATGATAACTGAAGTTGTCCACTCTTTGGGCCATTTGCATGGGCTCCAGATATTGTTCCAGATGTTACAGATATTTCTTATTGCCTCACCCGGGAGCATTATTATCTTTAAGTTTGTGGATAGTTTTTATGATTTTACTGGTCATGATGTTCAGGTATGTCTCATTTTTAGACTTTTTATGAGTTTAATGTTATGAAACACTTTTTTCTGCATACTGACTTCTTTATGGTTCTTTTGGTATATTTTTACTTCTGCAATAGTTTCGTTACCACCAATTACCTTTTATAGAAGTATTTTTTTTGTTTTTTTTTCTTAGTTACATACTAAGAAAAGAACTAAAAGTTTTGAAAAATGTCTCATTTTTATACCACTTGACCCTAGAATAATGTTATTGAATTATGAAAATACCAATTAGTAGTAAGAAGTTGTTTCTAAAAATTTGCTTTCTTTGTATAACATGGGAATTTAACAAAAAAACTATTATTAAGTGAATTTTCGAAAAGCGGTTGATCTGGAAAGCCAAAATGTTTGTTTAGATTTGATAGTTTGTACATTGTTGACCGTATACCCACATTCTTTGCCTAAAATTACATTTTTATACATAATTTTTCTAATAATACTCTCTAAATTTTTAGTACTGGTGACGACACTTATCGCAAGTATAATTTTATAATTATGATAGATTTGTATACAGACACGAAGTCAACACATATACTCTGAACTGTACATTATTTCTGTTTAATTACATTTTCATTTTTTATACTCTATCGACTAACCGGTAATTTTTTTACACGTTTTTAATCTAGACCGCTTTTTCTTTGAATCATTTTGCCAAATTTTGCTTCAAACTATAAAATGTTCCTTTTTATTATAAAATATCTCGAAGATACTTCGTCGTTGAAAATCGAAACCAAATGGAATTTCCTAACTGAACACTGAAAAAAGTTAAATCAAAGTTTTTAACTACAAATCAAAACTCAGTCCGTTCCAACTAGCTATGGTAGTATCAGTAAAAAATACGAAGTTCTACGAGTAGGTAGGTAATATTCTTATATCTGTACGTACGGCATATAAAAATAGAAAAACAAATAACTATTTCTTTTCTTGTGGAGTTCAATTCAAAAATATTTGTATGTGTTAAAACAGAATACGGTTGTATTTATTTAAATATCTGTATACTATACAAACTGTATTTATTGTAAAAAATCACTAGTATCGCAGCTGTCAATGTCATCAAGGATATATCCTGGCCGAGACAGGATATTTTGGTTACGTATTAACAAACAGAAAACCATTGTATATAGAATTATTGAGTAAATATTTGGTAAAAAATCTGTATATTCGAGGAACTGTGTATAGTGGTAGTATTCAAAAAATAAAATTGTAGTACTTGTAGTTTTAAATTACGAGTCGCGGAACATCTTGGCATAATGATAGATCAGTCTTATAAGAAACAAATTCCGACAAGATTTCCAGTTTATGTACAAAATCTTTCGAAATTTGACCAACATCCTCTCTAATATCCCGACGATGTCAAACAAATTTGCACTTGACAATTCCCGTTTATTTTACTATCTCAACAATTATTCAACTTTAAAATACGTTCATACAGAAACTGTTCAATGCATAACTCGTCTGACAGCTCTGTATATAACTTTTATAATACCGGAAACGAAATTAACATGTTTGAACTGAGGAAGCTCTTAACCTATATTTCAACGGTACATAAACAACATCATAACCACCGTTTTCTATCGATTACAAACCAAATAAACGAAATAATTTAACGCAAGGATCCGCATTCTAAAACACTCAGTAGATCCTCTGATTAGTCTAATATTGCCCCTAGATTATATTTTCTTATCACTATGATTAGCAGGACTAAAGAAGAGTTCTTTCTGGTATTCTCAGCAAGAAATATTACCGATTCATCAGCAACAGTAAATTTGCGATTTTGTGGTGTATTGTTTTGCATCGAATTATTTGCTCCTTTTGATTGTGCGAGATGGTCTTCAAAGCTCTGTAGCGAAGTAACAAAAAGAGAACACAATTTTGAAGAAAATCCTGTACAAAGTTGATTCTATACAGAGTCTTAAATAAGTGCAAATATTTTCAGGGCTGGTAGATCTCGATAAAAGAAACATAGTTTTTCTCTTTACTGTTTTTTTTCAGTAAGTCAAAAATAATCGAGATATATTCTTTGAAAATTAAAAACAAAAATGAACTGACAATATGTATTGTCTTGTCAAAAACATTTACTTAAATTTTTCCCTAAGAGAAAATTGGTTTGTAAAGTTAGTTTAGAAATCTGGAACTGATAATGTTTAGAAATATCAGTGAAAATGTTTAAATCAAGAAAACTAGTAAGTAGTTCAATATCTGGGTAAGTAGTTAATAAGATTAATGGAAAGAGTTAGTAAATAAATAACCTAATATAGAACACAAAAACTTAAAATAAAAATAAATCGAGACAATTTTTTTAAATACTTAAAAATTTAAATAGAAAAAAGTTATGAAGGACAAAATATACGTAGAATTAAAAAAAGGTAATATTAAAATACAATCGAAAAGGCTAATTTTTTTAAATATTTTTTTCCGGAAATAATCACGCCTAAACTTTTGCTGATAAATAGATTATATTTCCGTATACATTTTTTGCCTTTTCTCATACAAGTAAGTATCTTAGTCTAGCAAAGACTCTTTAAAATAAGTAGAAACGCAATTTTCAATAACTATACACAAACAAAATCAACAATCAAACAGAACACGTTTAAAAACCTACACTCTTTTATAAAAATAGTTCCATCACGGTAATCATTAAAATTCGGACACAAAGTGTTCTGCAGGTATCTCTTTTATTGATATGATTTATTAAAATTAAAAAAAAATAGTAACTTCAATTTTAATTAAATTAATAAAATCGAACAAGGATTTAAAAAACAAACAAAATAATGTCGTTGCAATTATTTGATTTAATTTTTAATGATAGTAAAGAAAAATTATATTAAAGCAATAAATAAAGAAAAAGCAATAAAGAAATAAAAATAAATAAAGACAAAATTAGAAAGAAAAGGAAAAAATGAACAATTAATTAAAAAAATTTTATTTAAATAATATAAATCCATTATTTTTGGTTTGAATATGGTAAATAATGTTGGGCTTTGTAAAAAAAGCCTTTTTTGAACATATATTGTCTTATATTTGTAATAATATACAAAAATAGGCGTTTGGTTGGCATATATCTCAAACCATCGATACTTGGTACTAACTAGGCACACTGCAATCAGGAATTTTTCTAAATAGATCAACGCTATGATAGTGGCTACCATATTTCATCTATTCATTATTCATCGATTAAGAATTTTAATTTAAAATGTTTTGAAGCATTAAAAATACCAACTAAAACTTGGATATAATATGTATACAATTTGTTATATTTTAATTAAAAAAATGTAGTTCGCTATGATAACATTACTTTGTTTAAATAACTATTTTCAATAAATTCATTACTTCAAATCAATAAAATCAATAAATAAAACAGATACCTGCATAACTCTCCTCTCCGAACCTACACAAACCCATCCGAAACGCAAAAAACGAACGCAAAACACGCAAGTAACTCCCTCTACCCGCTTAACGAAGAAGCAGCGCGCTAGCTAACCACTAGCGCCACCTGTTTCAATCCTGCCCGTTCTGCTGCACCAGTTCCCTGCTGTCGACGGCCATCGGCTGCGGCCTGTACAATTCCTGCTCGTCCTGCTCCACGTCTTTGGCCTGCTGCTTCGGCTGGTCGTCGTCGTGCGGCGCTGTCTGCCCGTAGGCAGCGTTCTGTTGTTCGGTGCGGTTCTTTTCGCTCTGGGGCAGCAGGTGGATCATGCTGACGGGGATGGGGAAGCCCGTGCCGAAATCGGGGTAGAAGTTGTGGGCGAAGGGGGAGAACATCTGGAAAGATTTTGTTTTTTTAATGTCGATTTTTTTCGAAGTCTTTTATATACAGGGTGGCGCACCTCATTCGCCTCGGTTAATTATACGAAAACGGAAAGATAGAAACAAAATATTTTATGGGTATATGTGGGGAGGCAATGTGAACAATTTAAAATTATTTTGAAATATACAGGGTGTCTCAGAACTAAGATCCATACCAAAGTTTTTCTTATGGAACACCCGGTATTTTATTTCACTTTTGGATTCTTGGGCCCAAAAAAAGGCATTTATTATAAGGGTTAAATATGTTTAAAATCTTTGGTTTTTGAGATATTTAAAGATATTTAAATATGCATGCTACAAAGGAATTGATTATTAACACCCTGTACATTACTTTTTAGAATTAATTCTTGTGCTGAGTTTAAAGGTAAAGAAATAAACTTTACTGGAAAATATTATTGCTTGCTTAAATTTATACAGGGGTACCAAAAATTGGTGATCTATTTTAAGGATTTATTTTACATAAAAACTTTGTTATATCAAGTGCAACACCCTGTATTTTTTTAAATATATCGGAGCAGATTCAAATGCTCTTTCAAACTATATTAGGGTCTCCTATACCTATTTATCTCAGATTTTGAATAAAAAGCGATTTTTAAATAAAATGGCAATCAAGATGGCTGGTATCGTCATGGCAATTTTCTAGTAACAATTAGTAACTATTTTCAAAATCGACATTAGTTTATGGACATTATTATTTAAACAGTTTACTAAAATTTACCCACAATAGTATAATAAGTATTCTTTATTTTATGAAGGAAAATAAAACCGTATCTGCTGCCGGCTGGTGCATGGCGGAACGAATGGATATGTTACTAGTGATTTTATTTTGCGAGGAAAATTATTTCTTGCCTCAAGAGCTTATGCTTAAAGATATCCAAATAGGAATCTTCCTGATAAGCGAAAAAAAAACTTTATTTGAAAAACTACTTGTCCTATTTCGCAGAGTGTGTAGTTTATAAAAAACCTATTAGGCAGAAACTTGCCGTTGGAAGTGAAGAAATTGAATTTGCCGTAATTGGTTCTTTTATAGAAAATCCATATATCTTCAGGTTATCGTAAAATAAAACAAAGAACTGCTTCTTCATTTTTCTCCATAGAATCATAAATACGTATTAATAAATATTATTTATTAAACTATTGTAGTTAAATTAAATAAAAGTAAACTGGTATAAATTTAAATAAAGGCTATAAACTAATTTCGATTTTGAAAATAGCTACTAATTGTCAGTAGAAACTTACCCTGACGACACTAGCCCTCTTGGTTGCCATTTTATAGAAAAATCGCTCTTTATTCAAAATCTGAGTGAGATAGGTGTAGGAAACCCTGATATAGTTTGAAAGAGCATTTGAATCTGCTTCGATTTATTTAAAAAAATACAGGGGGTTGTATTTGAAATAACAAAGTTTTTACGTAAACTGTATATTTAAAATAGACCAGCAATTTTTGGTACCCCTGTATAAATTTAAGGAAGCAATAACATATTTTAGTAAAGTTTATTTCTTTACCTTTAAACTCAGTACAAGAATTAATTCTGAAAAGTAATGTACAGGGTGTTAATAATCAATTTTTTGTAGCATGCATATTTAAATATCTAAAAACCAAAGATTTTAAACATATTTAACCCTTATAATAAATTCCTTTTTTTGGGCCCAAGTATCCAAAAATGAAATAAAATACCGGGTGTTCCATAAGAAAAAATATAACTTTGGTATGGATCTTAGTTCTGAGACACCCTGTATATATCAAAATAATTTTAAATTGTGCACACTGCCTCCCCGTATATACCCATAAAATATTTTGTTTCTACATCTTTCCGTTTTCGTATAATCAACCGAGGCGAATGAGGTGCACCACCCTGTATACCGAACGGCTCTAGTATGGCCAGCTGTACCTTGCTACTCCCAAGGCGTTGAACGCTATATACGGGAGCTATTATTATTATTATTATAGTATCACACACTGAAGTTTGATACACTATTTTTTTACACCCTATTTATGCATTGAGCCATAATCTGTTTATTAAGAGTAGGTGAAAAATACTTTGCACAATTTGTAACAAACCACTCAAATACAAACACTACAATTTAAATAAAAGCTTGCAATATCAATAACTAACTAAGTACACTTACAGATGGTTGTGGTGGTTGTTGATCCTGATCCGTACTCGACGGTCTCGCGTTGGGCTGCATCTGTTCCGGTTCCCTGTCGATTTTCGCCAGATTATTATTATTCGCTCCCAACGAGCTCAACATGTCCATAGGAGGGTTGGGTCCTCCTATACAATCCTTCCTCAACTGTTCCAATTTAAGACTTTTGCCGTACTTCCCTCGAACGTACATCAGGAGCGAGTTGTACGGTATACCGAATATTCTCGAGGCTTGGCTGGTCGTCATCTTCTTGTTCCAGACGTGCTGCAGGGCCTCGGTTAGTTCCGCGTTGGTCCAGGATCTGGGCGGGCCTCCTCTCGGTGCCGAATGTTGCCCTTTTGGTCTCCCCACTGGAATAAATGGGTTAAAGTTAATTATAAATTCGTTAAATGGGTTTGGGATAGTGCGTACGTTTCTTTTTGGCAAACATGGGAGTGTCCACGACGCTTCTCGGATCGCCCATGTCGAAAAGTGGGTTTCTGCAAGCGTCTAGTCCAGGAGGGAATAGGCCTAGATGTGAATCGAGACCAAAAACTAGAAAAAAATAAACAAAATAATTGTTAAACATTCATTGACAAATAATGGGAACATTTTATTTATTAAAACAAACTTCAGGTTTAAAAGAAGCTATTATACTTATTAGTTCACCATATACTTGTTTGATTCTGTTGTTATGTTGACTACGTTTAATGTTGAAATTTTATACGATGTTTCGACTTTTATACGTGGTGCTTCACAAAAGTAGCTTATCCCCTATAACTTTTTTATTTTTTCAGATAAAAAAACGAGATTTGGTATGTTAGTGTATGACATAAATTAGAATTGATTGACGTATTCAATTGTTTTTGGTCACTTCCTGTTCCACCGGAAATTACTACTTTCGATTTTTAAATGACACCTTCGGTATTTTTTTCAAAATATTCAGACCTTATTATTTCAAGGAATTTATTAGGAGTAGAAAAAATATTGTGCTGGGTTGGCGTTGGTTTCTATGTAATTTGACAAATAAATAAAGCTGTCTCTTTAGTTGTCAGTTTTGAGTCAATATTTTTTAATTCTCTTTCGTGTCGATTGCTGATTGAATTGGAGCCAGAAATGGCTCAAAACGAAATAAGTAAATTACCAACAGATATTCAGGCTGAGGCGACAAACGCCATATCCAAACTACTTCCATTTAAATCCCGAATAACTTATGAAAAGAAATACAACATTTTCAAAAATGGAAGCAATTAAAAAACGTGCGAGAAGAAATAAAGTTTTTAACCTATCCTCGCTATTAAAGTATCATTTATTCTACCCTTGCGGTTAAAGTACTATTTTATCTACTATTTTTGATAGATATAAGGCAATTTTAACAGTTGCTATGGAAAAAAGTATACAAAATTCCTAAAATACGCCTATTTGTAGTTGAATTTTTGAAATGTTAATAAACATGCAGTGTTCAATGCATGAATGGCCAGGTTGGGTTATTTAGTCGTATTTTAGGATGTGATTACACAATGTGAAAATATGAAGTATGTACCAAGGTTATGCTGCAGTCACAAAGATACCCCAGTTCAGGGTAGCTCTAGTTAATTTAATTTTGATTTGATAAGAAATAATTTTTAATAAAATAATTAGAATTTTTTATTGTATCCAATTCTAATCACTACTAAGTCCGGATCTAATTGCTAATAATTATTAAAATGTCTTAAAATCATTATAATTTGCAGTTTCTATAAATTGAAATCCAATGCAAACCTACAATTGCATTGAATAATCGAACCTCTGGATGTCCGTAATATATGGAGAAACCAAGTCGTATAAGCTAATGAGTATTTTTTGAGTCCCTTAAATATTCAACCAATATTAAGGGGTAATTTTCCTTATTTCTGACTTATTGATTAGACGAAACTCACGAATATAAATATTCGATAAACGGTAATTAGACATATTCTGTGCATGTATATCAGATATTACCGATTCCGACGTTAATATTTAAGAAAGCAAAGTAATTTATGTAAATTACAGATATATTACGAGCGGTAGAGACCGTCTAATCACACGGGGACATTTCTTTAATGTGTAAGACTTCGGCCGCATGAATTTTTGATTCGATAAAAATTCCTATTTTCGTGATACACGTCATTATAACGAATTAAAAGTTCGTTTACACGTAGTTTCATAAAATTAGTTGGCAACTTTGTCAGAATTAGTAGTTATATCAAGGAAACTTTTTTCAGTAGTATTTCATTATTCTGTTGAAAGATATGTAATCAGCTTTAACGTTAAAATATATATCTTCGATATCAAAGAAATTTAATGTATTTCTTTGAAAAAAATACCTTAGAATTATCTCTTCTTTTAATATGCATGAAGTTTCACAATATTTTTAAAGTTTTATTACAACGTAATAAGAAATACTCCAACCAAGGGTTCAAGTTTCAAATGAGAAATTCCCAAAGCTGTTTACAGCAACATTAGAAGAAATCTTCCGTCAACTGGACTGAACCAACAAAGGATTAAAAATAGATGGAGAATATCTTAACCATCTAAGATTCGCTGCTGACATAGTCCTAATTGCCAATAGTCCTGAAGGACTACAAGCACAAATTAATAAAATTAAGCCAGCAATAAAATGGGTCTCAAAATGAATTCAGAAAAAACGAAAGTAATGTACAACGAACTAGTAGAAAGAAAAGACATTCTAATAAATAACACAACACTGGAAATATTAGAAGAATAAAATATATATTTAGGACAACTAATACACAGCTCGGGAACTAGTTAGTATGGAGTACTTATGGAAGAAACTCAATCATATTCAAATGTAGAATGCGAGTTTATCTAAAGAAGAAAACATTCGACCAATGTGTACTACCAGTCATGACCTATGCATGCGAAACTTGGACACTTAAAACGAACATTATAAGGAAACTACAGTTCTCACAACTCTCAGTGGAACGAAATATGCTGGGAATAACCAATACCGCAAAAGAATAGAGTGGATACGACAAAAGATCCAGGTCATCCAGGATGTCAGATCCAGGATGTCATCAACATAATCAAATCCCTCAAGTGGCAATGGGCAGGATACTTGGCAAGAAGGAGGGACAACAGATGAACCACAAAAATTGACCAAACCTGAGATGGACCATAATATTGGGAAATTAGCAGGGATAACTTGAGCCCGCATAGCCAACATTAGACAACAATGGGCCCAATTACAAAGGCAGTATCTAAATATGTGATGGAGGCTACACCATAATGGGAAATGGTTGAATAAGCTGAAAATGATGATGATGATGAAAGAATCAAAAAAATTGAGGTTAATGAATTGACATGATTTTCTGAAATTGTTTGACATCAGTAGCAATCAATAATCCTAAAGTCATATCACACTGTACTGCCAATTATTTAAATCATTGTTATTGTTATTCGTTGTCGATCGCTCCTCAATCTGACAACATACTTGTTAAGTCAGGTTGCAAGAAATTAATAGATATAAAGCTGTTGCCTAAATAAAGTATACGTTGCTCTTTTCAATACGTTGGTTTTCAAATCTTCTCATATGGCTCAGAGTCGTGGAGATAAAGAGTTAAAGAACGAAAATATATTGATTTCTTTGAAACGTGGTGCTACAGGAGATTGCTTAGAATTGGAATTACCCTGGATTCCTGGAATTCCCTTCTAATCAGTCGATATTGGAAGAGTTAAGTGTAACCACCAGACTATCATCATTATGCATGATGAAGGTGTTGCAGTATTTTGGTCACGTGGCAAGAAGCGGAAATGACATTATAGACAGGCTCATAGTAGAGGTGTGTAGTTCGTGAACGAACTAGTTCCAATGAACTATTTCGACCCCGGAATGAAAGGAACTAGTTCCTGGTTTCTCAAAGAACTAGTTACTCAGGACCTATTCCTGGATCGAGACTGTGACCGATATATAATAATATGCGACGGATCGGCCAGCGCGCGTAGCCCGATGGTAGGCAGGAGTGGGGAGTGCCAGCCGTACGTTATCGGATCCGTACCTAGAGGAACTAAATAAATGACTAGTTTACGTACGTACGCATCGGGCCAGCGCGATCGATGCTAGGCAGGAGTGGGGAGCGCCAGCCGTATGTTATCGGATCCGGACCTAAAGGAACTAGAGGAACTAAATAAAAGACTAGTCTACGTATGGATCGGGCCAGCGCGATTAATGCTAGGCAGGCGTGGAGAGTGCCAGCCGTATGTTATCAGATCCGGACATAGAGGAACTAATTAAAAGACTAGTTCACGGGAATCTATTCAGTCGGCAGATCCGAGATATAATACAAGGCGACGACGATGGATTCGGCCTTGTCTATTTCCACAGCCGGCGTAATTACCACAGAAAATTGTCGTGGATAGGTACTGTTTTTGATTTTTAGTTTATTTTTTAAATATTTTATTGGAATGTTTCACTTTAGGTCCCAAAAGTAAAATTAAGAAATATCTTGTTCTATGTTAATCGGGAACTATTGTGAACTAAAGACCTAGTTCAAGGAACTATTCCTTTGGAGGAACTAGAACTAAGGAACTAGTTCCTCCCAAGGAACTAGAATTCTCACCTCTAGCTCATAGTGATGAGAGAAGTACAGGGAAATAGAAGTAGAGGTCGATCGCCTATGAGATGGTCTGATCAAATCAAACAAGTCACAGACCGACCCCTTTTTTTTCACCAGGCTGAAAATCGAAAAATGTGGAAGAAGACAATAGAAAGGGAAATAGAGGCATTCCAAAGAAGTCAGTCACGACATCGAGAGAGAGAGAGAGAGAGAGAAATAAGGTATAATACATCATATTGTTGTATTGAACGAATTTCATAGAATGCACCAACATACATTTCACCACCTTAAACAAACTAATGTAATAATTTGAAACAATGGACTGACCCAATCAATCAACATCGTTTCCCGCACCAAACATTAAAAGGCAAATAAAAATAGCTCTATCGTAATAAAATTGCAACTCGATTAAGAATGGGCTGGTTGGTTGGTCAAGAATTCCGAAGACGCATTTGCATAATCTATTAACCGAGTGGTGTTAACAAGCCTTTAGAAAAATCGACTGCATCGTTTTTACGAAATCGAACATCACACAGAAAGTCGCTGCGTTGAGGCAAGTCATCGTGTCGAAATATTTTGCTCGAGGAGCAGCTAAATAAATCTACGAGGTTCGTTTAAAAGTATTTCGCGTAATTTTCTAACTAATGGAAATCTTTAAATTCAACCAATAGAATTGGCGAAATACGTCAATTTACATATCAAGGGGGACAATTTTTGAGGCATTTGTTGTCGTGTTACTTTCAACCCTTTGACCCCCAGGGTACCTACCCCTAAAATTTTAAATGGCAACCCCTATTTCTTTTACCATATTTGTGTTCCTTATAGAATTCTACATAAACTGCATTATTATTTTGTCAAAATTGTGATACTTAACCTCACAAATGAATGAAATGTATTTAATATCTAATTTTAAAACGGATTGCATTCACCGCCTCATAGAACAAAATATTTGTCTTCGATATCGCCACTACAACACATAAAGTAATTTAATTTTTTTGCCGTTTTCAAAAACAAGATTCTCGTTTTGCTTATTCCTAATATTTCGAACAAATGATAAGTAGGTACTTGTTCTTTATTTTCCGACTCCTGGTGTTCATTATTTATTTCATGTTCTTCCAGAATCAGTAAAATAAGCTGTGAAAGTTAATTTCATAAACAATTTTAATAGTTTTCAATTATTAGTGTTGTTTCTTAAAATGGTTTACACTATTGCTGAACGCGTAGAAATGATTTTCATTTACGGAGCTGAAAATCGCTGCTTTGCAAGAACGGCGGCCGCATTCAACGAAAGATATCGTGAAAGAAATGTTAGATACAAGTACATATTCGTGAGTTAGTAGCTAAATTTGAAGAAACAGGGTCTGTTTGCAATAAGAAAAGAAATGAGCCAAGACTGCTCAATGAAGCCGCTCAGACTGAGATTCTTGGTGAAGTTGCTATGCTAGTGACTCCCACTACGTCCCTTCGTAAAGTTGCAGATCAAACTGGACTGTCGCGTGAGTCAGTCAGGAAAGTATTAACGCTTCACAAATTACATCCATACAAACTCTTAATTACTCAAGAATTAGGGGAGTATGACCCGGACAGACGTATTGAGTTTTGCAAAATTATGGCAAGATCAACAAAGCGACATCAATCCTCCCATTATTAGAGAGGCGCAATACCCTCAAAAAATAAATGTCTGGGCAGGTATATTAGGCAATCATATCATCGGTCCTCTCTTCATTAATGAAAATCTAAATGGTGAAATTTATGCAGAAATGTTAGATACAGCTATAGAACCTCTTATAATTCGTGAGGTGGAAAATCAAAGGGACACCAATGGAAATATTTTTCTGGATGAGCATTTGCTGCACTTCCAACAGGATGGAGCATTATGTACGCCCAGTATGAGAGTTGTTGGATAATCATTACCCAGAGCAGTGGATTGGTAGGAGGGGACCCATAGATGGCCACCTAGGTCACCAGATCTGACACCGCTGGATTTTTTCTTATGCGCAGTAGTGACCGCAGTAGTCTGCCGGTAGCCAGGCGGCCCGCACTTTGGTCAGGAGAAGCAAAAGATATATTAAAAAATCAGCTTAAAATTCTTGTTTTCCCGACTTTGTACTATTATATTTTTATTAAGGTTAGATTAAATTTATCGAAAAAGTGTCAAAACGTACGTTGTTGTAAGATCTTTTTCAGTTGACGGGCTGGTATAAAAAATTTGCGGATGAAAAGTGGCGCGAAAACTCTATGACCAATTAGAGCGCCGTCGGACCATCGATCGTACCAACGGATAACGGACGCATGGAAATCAAGCTTAAAAGCAAAAAGAGACGTCAAGATTAACATTTAGCTGAAGTTTAACCCAAACTAGTAAAACTGGTCCTTGGTATTCCGGTAATAATGATATTATTCATAGATATTTTACTTACATTTAGTATGTGGATTTGTCATCGCCAAAGCCGAAACCGTTGGCATCGGTGGAAAACCTAACGGTGATTGGTTCTCGATTTCCTGCTTCAAATTCATCACAGACTGGGGTGCCGACGATATCGGCGATGATCTAAACTCCTTACCATTTCCCTGGGTACTTAAATCCAATTCCGGACTGCGCAGACTCGGTTCCGGCGTACTGGTTTTCAGGGGTTCGTCCTTTATTATGTGTTTTTCCTCTTTCCTTTTATTGATGCAAAGGTTCTCGGCCGTTTCCTCTGGACAGGGTGATCCGGATTTAATAGTTCCGGTGGTTAGATCTTGAGGTCCGCACATTTCTCCAGAACGTCTTCTAGGCCTAGAATAGTAACAAAATAGTAATAAAATGAGGTAATTTTGGTAAAACATTAAGACCTTAATTTAGAAAAAAGACTATAGCAAGTTTGGAGTAAAAAAATCATTGGTTTGGTTATTATCTATACTAATATATAAAATCCTTAAGTGACTGATTCACTGATTAATCACGATCCTGCTCAAACCACTCAACGTAAGAAGCTCATTTTTGGCATACAGATTGATTCTAGGGTGTAGAGGTTCGATAAGAAAAGATTTTTCGAAATTTCAGTTCCAAGGGGGTGAAACCACCCTTCCAATATTACAATATTTTTTATTTAAAAAACGGTAAGTTTCCGAAAAAAAACTTAAACACGTATATTTTATTTTGTTTTTTTTTATATATTTTAAGATTTTTTAAAAAATGTATACAGGGTGTTTCGAAGAATCTGGTCATTGATTAATGATGATCCTGCTTAAAGCGCTAGACGTAAAAACCTGATTTTTGGAAAACGGATTGACTTTAGGGTGCAGAGGTTCGGTAAGAAGGGATTTTTCGAAACTCGAATTCTAAGGGGGCGAAACCACCCCTCAAATATTAGAATATTTTTTATTTAAAAACCGGTGAGTTTTTCAAAAAAAAATCCTTAAACACGTTTATTTTATTTTGTTGTTTTCCATATTTTAGGATTTTTTAAAAAATTATACAGTGTTCCAAAAAGTTGGGTAATTGATTAACCACGATTCTGCGTGACGTAAAAAGCTTATTTTTGGCAAACGGATTTTTCGAAAGTCAAATTCCAAGGAGATATAACTACCCCTCAAATATTACCAAGTATGTTTAGTTAAGTAAGTTATTATGTAATAATAACGCCATATTGTTTTTTCTCATGCTGACGATACAAGAAGGTTAGATAAGATCCTTGGCGGTCGCAAATCTGTTCTCCGCGCGGATGACGTCACCGGATAGTAATTTTCTGTTTAGCTCCGCCCACTACGTGCGTAATATCTTATCTAGGTATCTTGAGGGTATGTGGAAGAGCTAGTGTAGCCTCATAATGTTTAAGAACTATTCCAATTAATAGCATTGAGTAGGATAATGATAATTATGATACAACTAAAACTAAATAACTAAACAACTAAGATAGCCTACAAGGTCATAATCGTTGATGGTTATGGTTAAAAAAATGTCTTACAAGGAATTGAAGTTGTCATTGAAAGAAATGCGTCGGAACTATATAAATTATTTATCTCTAATAAGCAAACTTGAGGTGGATTAAAACTTAAAATAAGAGCAGTACCACCGTCTTTTAGAGGTAAAAACATAATTTGAAACAATAACAAAAAATGATATAAAAATATACATACTTTAATTGTTTTCTTCTTTGGATGGGAGACTACACTCAGACCGTGGAATCAGCGCATCAGGAAACGAGAGCCTGGGCATATGAGGTAGCTTAACTGGCGCATCGTAATTGTTCCCTATAGGCGAAAACGGCGACGTTCTCTCCACCGGATTCCTCGCACTCACATCCGGAAACTTATTTCCGTTAGTGTAAAACTGCCTGTCGTAATCATTCGGCGAATTCGACGGTGTCAGCGTATGATTCACCGTACTTATCGACTCTTTATCCACACCAAACGGATCCTGATTAGCCAGGCCTCGTATCTGCAGACTCTCCGCCGCTTTGATCAAGTTCTGCAACTGGTCCTGCACCACGCTGATCTCTCCTTTGTACATGAAATCGACGATGGCCTGTACTTCCCAGCCGCAGAAGTCTTTGAGCACGATGACAGGGTGCTTGCAGGGGTTTTCCGAGAACACTCGCTGGAAGAATGGCGAGCAGGCGCTCAGAACTACTTTGTGGGCGCGTACCGAAGTTTCCGCACAGACCAGCGTCACATCGACCAGGGTTTCGGCTTGGAAGAGGGCTTCGAAGGCGGCTAGGATGTGAGACTGATGGTTGTTCCATCGCAACGAGTAGTGGGACTGGGTCATGGTGATTTTGGTGAAAGGTCGTCACGCATGAACCATGTTTCGAGGAATATCTGGAACAAAAGGACTTATTAGTTTAGAGAACAGGAGAAATACGTTTATTTTTGAGTATTTTCCGGCTTTTGACATAATATTATTATATGAGCCCTTCAGTGATGAAACATTATGTATTGTTTTTTTTTTAATTCCTTGTTTAAGCTTGATTTTCATGCATCCGTTATACGTTGATACGATGGTCCGACGGTGCGCTGATTGGTCATAGCGTTTTCGCGCCACTTTTTTTATCCGTAAATATTTTACTTCAGCCCGTCAACGGACCCGAACATACGATAACGGACGTTTTGACACTTTTTTGACAAATTTAATCTAACCTTAATAAAAATATAGTAAAATAACAAAATCGTTATGGAAACGAAAATATAAAATAACACCAACGTATATCCGATAAACGGAGGCATCAAAATGCAAAAAATCTAAAAACTGCGTTATTTTCTAACTAATCAAAGTGTTTAAATTCTACCAATAAAATTAATATCGTGTCAACGTATCGTCGGACAACGGATACATGAAAAACAAGCTTTATAGGCTGCACCATGCAATTGATTTCAACAAATTCCGACCGCAGCGCTTCAACGGAAGAAATCAGAAATGATCAATACACAGTTCATGTCGATTGCATTAAAGTAATACTGAAATCGTGGCTTTGTCATAATATTTAAGTATTTTAGTATTTTGCAGGTGCCCGGTGGCGTAGAAATACAGGCTCTCGTCTACCAATCTCAAGGTATGGGTTCGAATCCTACACCCGGCATTTCATCAGCCGACTATTTTTATTAAAATAAAAATAGTTTGGGTACCTAGGTCGACTCAGCCTTAAATGAGTACTTGGGATTCACAATCCGGAGGTAATAATAGGCGGTTGAAGCGTAGTGCTAGCCACATTACCTTCCTTGTATACCGAACGGCTCTAGCATGGCAAGTTGTACCTTGCTACTCCCAAGGCGTTAAACGCTATATACGGGAACTATTATTATTATTATTTAGTTTTTGCTAGTGCAGTTATTGAGATTATAAAACATTCAGGTATGAGGTTTTGTGTGGACGTAACGCTGTTTAGGGGGTAGTAAAAAAGTGAGAAAGAATTCGAACTAGGAGTCGTGTTGTGTTGTGCCAATTTCAAATGTTAATAAAATTGCCTAAAAAATGTAACGCGTAAAGGAGAGCGTGATTAGGGCGTTGTTGGATGCAATAGCATTCAATAACTCAACTTTTCCGGATATTCAACTCTCCCGAATTATAGCTTGATAGTTTCTCGCACCGATTTGATCAAAAGCAAAAATGGATTCAAGCAGTTCGACTAAACAAGTGAGTAAACAAAGTGCTCGTTACATAATCAAAAAATTAAATAGAGATACTATGAGAGGATAAAATATAATTTGAAATATTAATGGTATATTTTTTTAATTGACAAGTGATTAATGCCGGGACCCCATTAGCCAACACCGTGCTACCCCACGTCATGAAGATCTGTGCGTAAGTTTTTCAATTTAGTTACATGTATTACGTACACACTAGGCAACATGCCACCCCACGTCACGCCATCCATCTCTCCCAGATCTCATGTGTACACTCTTTCGCACGTGGGCCCACGTGTTGCAACGTGGGAAGACCATCAAAAAACTTTACTTTTGAACACTCAATGCGCGTTTCTAAAAATTGGTTAACTATTATAGTTAGCTAACATGGTTAGCGAGACGCGTGTTCAGTGTTTAAAAGTAGAGTGCTTTAGTGTATTGTGGTGAATTAGTGTTTTATTTTGCTATCAAATAGTTGAAAGGAAAATATGTTTCCACTTGCTGCCTGTTTAAGCGAGTTTAAAATAAGTAATGATGTTTTAAACAGGTTTACACCTGTTTCTCAGTGCCGGACTTAGGTCTAGGCCATACCACAATATTTATCTTTTTTTTTAACTTTTATTTGTTCATAAAATATTTCGAATATAGCCTTAACCGATTACATATTTATTTAGTTAACTATTGTTATTATTTTAAATAGATTTTGGTTGCGATCATTTGCATATGTTAGATATTTACAAATTATCAGATTATAAGAATAATACTATGGATCTTACAGATTTTGCTAACAGTTGCTTTTAAAAAGTCAACAACCTGCAAGCATTTAATATGGGCAATACGTCCTAAAAATTGCCTGGACTTAATAGACGGACTAGGACGGTAAATTTGTAGGTTTGGTAATGTTGTCTAATGGTTTAACTATCAACTTAACTTTATTTAAAACTGAAACCTCATAAGACTTTTTTCTGCTAGTTCACTAAAAAAATGTATATTCTAATAATTTAAAAAAAAATCTAACCATATCAAAATTATTTACTCATATTTAATACTCAACAGAAGAACATTAATGTCAAAAAACTTACCAACAACAATTGCTCTTTCCATTTTAGATAGTATTAATGACATATAACTTTTTGCACGGAATACGCAAATTAAAAACTTTATTCATGTGCAAATAACAAGATTATTTGGTTTAATTTGTCAACTATACTACACTTTCAATCAAAATAACAGTAAGTTCGCAACGACCTTTGACATATTTGTTAATGAAATGTTTTTAGCAACTATTTCAAAGCCTACTTATGGAGTTTTTGACGCCGCTTAGCCTCATCAGATTTTTTAATATTTTACTGTTAATTTTTAAAAATTGACCACAGTGAGACGTTTTAAATAGATTAGATGCGGTCAATAAAAAGTTGGTGGATATTGATCTACAACTTGCTGCAGATTTATATAGCTCATTGGAAAATATTTTTCTGAAATTAGAAATCTAGATAATACTAAATCATTTGAGGAATATGAAAGAAGGGCCATAGAATTGTTCGGTGAGAAAGAATATGCGCCAGATAAAGAGAAAAGTGAAACGGAAACGACATTTTAAAACCAGTGATAATGAAACTCTGACGCTAGGGACGATTTTAGGATAAATGTATTTAATGTTATTATTGATAAATTAATCCTTGAAATTTCCTACAGGAAAAGTGCCTACAATTTCAACTAAATTTGGTTTCTTTAGTGATTTGTCCACTTTAAGTATTGACGACATTACCGATAAGTCCAGACATTTAATAACCTGTTATCCAAATGATTTAGATGAGTCAATGCCTAATGAATTAATACATTTTCGTGAATTTATAAAATGCATTAAGTCAGCAAAACCATCTGCTAGAGAGCTTCTTAAAGTAATTTATAAAAAAAACACTCAAGACCCGTTTCCAAATACTTTCATAGCATTAAGAATCTTCACATGTACTTTTATTACTAACTGTTCTGTTGAACGCTCGTTTTCTGCATTGAAACGTATTAAAACTTATTTAATTTAAAACTGTATTTAAACTCACTATGGAAACAGAACGTCTAAATCATTTGGCAGTTTTACATATTGAGTCCGACCTTTTAAAAACTATCAATTACGAAGAAGTAATTGATAATTTTGCAAACAAAAAAGTACGTAGGAAACCTTTATAAGCATATAAGCAAACCTTATAGTTTTTTTGTTCGTTTGTTGTCATTTTATATAAATATTTTAATATTTATTTTATGTTCTGTGTTGATCTGTCGGTCTATTCTGTTGTTGGTCCTGTATTCAAATAAATGTTTTTTATATCCGTAATTTTTTTAATTAAAAAAAATGTTAAGGGGCGGCAATTTTTTTTTAGCCTGGGGCGGCAACTTCGTTAAGTCCGGCGCTGCTGTTTCTAAAGAAAATATTTAAAACATAACTGCTTATTAAGTTGTACAATGTTTCTGTATAAAAACTAAACCGTCAGTTCTCTACCGCCGAAATATAAATAATAAATTTTATTTCATCTATGATAAAAAGACTACCCAATCGAATATTTTATCGTTCAGTTAGAAAATATTAAATACGATCATGTTAAAAAAGTATATATAAGACTTAATTGAATCCCGTTCTCAAACACGCAAACTTATTATCACATACATAAAAACCAGTTAATTCTGAACGCTAACTATGCTAAAGCCTTTCATTTTCACGTTATTCCGACGTTTATCTTTCCTAATCGTAGGACAATAAAACAAGTGAAGTTCTAATAACTTAAACGCCAACATTCAAAAAAGGGAACATGCCTTGCATGCAGGTATGTGACGAATTTTAATAATTTCGAGCAAAAAGCGTCTCTAATGACATGCAGAAAATCGCCTACTGTGCAGAAGAAAGTATTTTCCGGAGAATATTAGCTGAAAAATGGTAAAGTGTATCAAAAGGTATGATAAAGTGTGGTAAAATGGGTGTGTAATAACTATGGATAATTAATAAATAGTTCTAAGTAAGTAAGAGAGCTGGACGGTGTGTTTTTATTACATTTTCCGCATAATATTTACAAGAAATGAGCTCATTTATTGCTACAGGGTGGTCCAGTGTTTCAGAAAGGTTTCATTCATGTCAAAGTAACCTACAGTATGTCCCCGGATTGTTTTTTCAAGAGGGAAAACTTTTTTATTGCTGACATTTAGAGGAAAATGCATTTTTCATAAAAAAATTTGCTTGTTCTAAAATGCTTTATCCTAATATACGCAGATGACTCCGTGTTGCTAGCAAACAATAGGAATGAGTTACAAGACATGTGTACTCGCCTAAATATAGCTAGCAACAGATATGGATTAAACATCAACGCTAATAAAACCAAATTCATGAGTATTAGCCGTGACAAACTAAGGTATGCGAACTGAAGCCTCAGCATAGGAAATCAACTTATAGAATGGGTGGAAAAATATCAGTATCTTGGCTGTTGGCTGCATGCTGACTGGAACCCTGAACCCTGAGCGAGAAATTAGAACAAGAATAGAAAAAGCGCGCGCAGCATTTCTTAAGTTCAAAAACGTACTGAACTGCAGAGACATCCAACTGCAGCTGCGTCTACGATATGCAAAGTGCTTTGTATGGTCCGTCCTGCTCTATGGGGTGGAAGCGTGGACCATGAAAACTAATACTATAAATAAATTAGAAGCCTTTGAGATGTGGACATACTGGCGTCTCTTGAAAATATCGTGGACCGATAGGATAACTAATGAAGAAGTACTCAATATGATGCAGAAGGAGAGAGAACTATTAAATATAATTAAAAAACGGAAGACCTCCTAATTAGGACACAATAGAAGGCAAGAGGGGAATAGGTACAAAACAGCTGTCATGGGCGAGAAACATCAGACAGTGGACCGGTCTGAAGACTATAGGAGAGCTCATAAACACCGCAAGAGATAGAGACAGGTTTCAACATGTGGTCGCTAACATCCAGTGAATGGATAGGCATCTGAAGAAGAAGAAAATGGTTTATCCTGTTTATACTTTTCCAAATCTCCATATCGTTTTAGAGAAAATGTAAAAAACATGAAAATATTGAACGATTGTTCTTGTTGATTGAAATGTAAAAAAAATGAAAATATTGAGAATTGTTTCATAGTCCTAAAAATCAAAAGGCGTTTCTATGGTAATATCATTTCGATTTCATTTGTCATTTTTTTTTGCTGTTGTTAAACTATGACACATTTTCCAATAATTATTATCACCTTTTCCGTATAATTGAACTTAATAAATTTTGTGCTTCTTTAACATTTTAAAACAGCAAACAATATGATGTTAATTAAAATTCTATCAATACCAATATATCAAAGAATGAAATCAGAATGATATGACCATAGAAACGCCTTTTGATTTTTTGGACCTAGACTAAAATTCAACTATATTTTCATGTTTTTTTTAACTTTCTCTAAAACGGTATTAAAATTTGGAAAAGTGTAACGGGATTAGCCATTTTAGAACAAGCAAACATTTTTACGAAGGATGCATTTTTCTCAAAATGTCAATAATGGAGAAGTTTTTCCTTTTGTAACAAGAATCCCGGGACATACTGTACTTAAGATTTTCGTTTGGTCTTTTTTTAACCATATGCGGAATATAACAATGGTATATAGCCCACATTTTAAACATAATTTCTCTACAATTAAATTCTCCCAAAATTACAAAATTCTATATTTTAAAATAATTAATTTTTTATTTTTTTTTAACGGTCTCATACGATCAAATAAAACCGTTGTCATTCTATAAGTAAAACTTCTCCAAAAAAATCCTTTATGAGTATTTCGCCACTGCACTGCAAGAATAAATTTTACATTCGTGAAACATCTAGACCCTTAAATGTTAGAATTAAAGAACATAAAGATTATTTAAGAAAGGGAGATTTTCACAAATCTAAGATTTGTCAGCATTCATGGGACACAGGGCACAGAATAAATTTTAATAACGCCAAAATTATAATGAAAGAAGCGATAGCCTCTAAAAGAAAAACAAAAGAGGCTTTTTTAATTCAATCTAATAAAAATAAATGTATTGCTCATGCATCTGTAGATGTTAGTAATGTATGGCAACCGCTTCTTTGATTTTAAAGAACATAACATAAATAAAGGTAACATACGTAAAATTTAAAAATAATCATACAGAAAGTTTTAGGTTTTTTGGTTTTACTTTATTAAATAATTGTCATCAGGTAGTAATTGTTAATTTTGAAGTTTAACTTGATATAATGTCATTTTATGAACAGAACGTCAACGGTTTCTTGTAGACGTATCTGTTTTAAAAAAGTAAAATGTTCTCAAATAGTTGAATTTTAAATAGTGTTTTTCTTTATTCTTTGTATTTTTTTTTGCTTCCGACGACGGAAAGAGATAAACTTTCCGAAACGTTGAGCATTTTTTCTTTGTTAGGCAAATTTTTTTACTGTAAACATAACTTCTGACAAGCAGTGTCCGTTTAGGTTTGACGCAGAAATGTTTACAAAAAATAACTATTTTATTTTGTAGATTTTTCTTGCAGTGCAGTGCCGAAATACCCATAGAGGATTTTTTTGGAGAGATGAATCCGCCACATAGGCACAAATTTGTGACATAGGTATAGACATTTTTTATAATGTAAAATTATATGCCATTACAATTTAAGGCCGTTTTCTCCAATCATATGTTATTTTAAAACTAATTATACAGTATGGTCGAAAAAAATGACGTCCAGTTGCATTGGAACTGACGACTGATGACATACGGCATATATGTAAGTAGAATTTTACATACAAAATGTTAGACAGTTATGTTCATTTCCAAACGATCTCTGACGCCATTTTTTTTCGATTGTAAGGTATTAGAATACACTATACTAGATGGTATACACAGAATGAGTAAAAACAACGTGTATATTATTTCTACAATATTTTGAATAAAACACTGTATTTTTAGTAAGTTAAATGGATGTACTTTTTATCAACTTTATTTTATCAACTTTATTTTTTTATCAAAAATATTTTTCTATTCAGAATCCAAGTTTATTAACTAATTTTTTGTTTTAAATTTCTATTTCCAACTGATGCATCAGTACAATCATTTATATTCAATAATCCTTCAACTGAAAAATTATATTGCTTTTTCTAAAATTGTTAATCCCGTTTATACTTATCCAAACTTCCATATTGTTTTGGAGGAAATTAAAAAATAATTAATAATAAGCATCATCGATTGAAATCAGAATAATTATATTTAAAAAAAAACCCTGTTGTAAAAACTATCCGAGGAAATACTGTATAATAAGATATACAATATGATCGAGAAAAAAACCGCGCCAGCGATGGCTGCGAAATGAAGATCGCTATAATTTTACATGTGAAATTATATGGGAAATGTCATTGATCGTCATTTCCAAGCCAACTGGACGCCGTTTTTTCTCGATCATACGGTATAAGAGAGATGCTGCCATAAACAGGCATATAATGAAGTAAAAAAGTTGAGAGTGAAAATCTCAAATGTAGTGAATCTGATATGGATAATTTTCGGGACAGTGAGCCACCATGTATAAGTCTAATAATATCAAACCACTAATCGGAGAGAGTAATAATAAAGCATCAAATTGTTATATCCATCTGAAGTCATTTATGTTTTTCAGTTAGTACCAGTTTTTGCGTAATAAAGAAAATTATTGATTAAAACGCATTCATCTGGTTTTCACTCTTTATACATTGTATTAAGAATAAAGAATATCTGAAATGAAATTGTTTATAATTTTACTTATTGCATTCTTAAAAAGAATACAAATAATATAGCCGGGCATATAGCATAATTCTGTAGATTCGTAATACACGAAAACTAAAATTGATTATTTTGATGAAAATAAAAATGAACGTATAACATGGAAACGTCTAATGACCCTTATGGCCATCACACAAATCATGTAAACAATTAAACGATCAAAATTCCTATTAAATTTGAAGTACGGAACCCATACGTTAGTCACGAATGTACACGATACATTCTCGGAGAATGTCCTTTTCTACTAAAGGTAAATTTCTAGTTTTCTCAAAATATTTCAATACTTATGTAATTGATTTAAAATTTGTGAATTATTAATAGAAAAGGTTTTTACATTTGAAGGGTCCAGGGCAAAAACTTGATTGAAGCGCCAATTTCTTAAATATTGTATTAAGAATAAATATATTATATTAATGTCACCTAATTTATTATTAATTATTATTATTATTAGTTATTATTACTATTAGCCTACAGCAATTTCAAATAAAAAAATAATGGTAAGATAATTACAAAAAACCTATCTGTAAAAATTTTAACATTCTCTAACTCTAAAACTATGCATTTCCATACCCCTGTTTATACAAACTTTTTTTATATTTCTTGATGGGGAATCAATGAGTACTTAACTTTCGCAAGTTAATGATATTAACATTTTTTAAAGGTTATCTACTATTAGACTTGGATCAAGGTAAATTAATAAAATTGCGTTTACCTCATCCGAAATCGAAAAAATATCAAGAGACAACTTGTAATGGGCATTAAAACTGCCTAAACTATTTCGCTAACATGAGAAGAAAAGTCAGTGGCGTAAATGCTTTTTTTAGAAAAATATTCCAGTGATAACCCATATGCGCGTCCCTGTTGTGGTGACATTAATAAAAATTAATAATAACCATCTATCAAAAATTGAAAACAAAATAATATTACCATAGAAAGGGGGTTTGAATTTTTAAGAAAAGTATAAACGAGATTAGTTATTTTAGAGCAAGGAAATATTTTATAAAATTTGTTTTTTTTCTCAAAATGTTAATAATAACGAAAAAGCTGATCTGGGATTTACTCAATAATAATAAGCTTTAAACAAGGTTATACAGATACATATGTTTGAATTTTAGTGTTTTCTTGAGCTGATAGATGATTACATAGACATGATTACAAAACTTGGCAAAGAAAACGTAGAAAGAGACATAATGACCTTTCTAGTAGAATGGCCCAAGGCGAACATGCAAAGCTGGTCTTCGCGTGCGTATGTGACATATTGGACGAGGCACGTACGAAAATATTTAGGGTGAAGAGAAAGGATCTGTGCAACGTGGCGGGTTCCCAAAGGGGGGCCCCAAACTACCCCTAACGAGGACCGAAACAAGAAACGCGTAATGGGTAAAATTAAAACAGAGACAGCGAGAGCCGGATTTATATGTGTATGTGAGCTATTTGGCGGCAGATTGTTTTGGAACGATATCGGTTGCTGGTAGAAGTTGAACACGAAGGTTTAACTTCTACGTCAGAAATATACTTTTTACTTTTATTGCATTTTATTACAACGAATTTGATAATTGGGATTTTCTAAATTTTTATGGGGGTAATAATGTAATTTTAAAACAAGTAAACTTAATTTTTTCTTAGTCAAACAGTACTACGAGTAAAATATCAAACATAAACAGGACAATACTGGTCTCTTAGTGTAAGATTTTGTGAAAATTTACATAAAATTTTTCTTATAATCCAGGAGGCCGTGAATTTTTTTTGTATTTATTTTTCCAGTGGGCGACTACAAAAGTGGCTCACCCCTATAACTTTTTCATTTTTTCAGATAAAAAAAAAGATATTTGGAATGTTAGTATATGACATAAATTAGGATTGATTGACGTATTCAATAATTGTTATCTGTCACTTCCTGTTTCACCGGAAATTACTACAACTTTTGATTTTTAAATGGCACCCTCGGTATTTCTTTACTTTATTCGATAGAAAATTACACTTTGAATAGAATGGAATATCATATGTCAACATTCTTACTTAAAAAAATTGTATTTTAAATTTCAATCTAAAGTGCCATGGCCGTATTAAAAACGTTAACTTTTAATCAAAGAGCCTTGGAAAAATAGATTTGATCGTCTAATGTTTTTAGTGTCTTGTCCTGGACGGTTAAAAGATGCCTAAATCGTATTTTTAATCATATCTCAATTTTTTCAAATGGAACGAAGGTGGCTCATTAGCATATTTGGAAAAAGCATTTTTTTACGAATAATTTGGTATAACACAGTTGATATTTCGAATCAAATTTTCGTTATGTTCGCATATTACTTGTTATTTCGAATAAACCCCTATGCGAAAATGTCAAAAGTTGACACATGATATGCCATTCTATTCAGACTCATTTTTTATCGAATGTAGTAAAAATATACAAAGGGTGCCATTTAAAAATCAAAAGTTGTAGTAATTTCTGGTGAAACATGAAGTAACCGAAAACAATTGAATACGTCAATCAATACTAATTTATGTCATATACCGTATGATCGAAAATAAATGGCGTCAGCGATGGCTATGAAATGAAGATCGCTGTCATTTTATATGTAAATTTATATGGGAAATGTCATCGATCGTCATTTCCCAGCCAACTGACGCCGTTTTTTTTCGATCATACGGTACTAACATACGAAATCTCGTTTTTATCTAAAAAAATAAAAAGTTATAGCGGTCAAAAAACCTGTCATTTTTGGCATTGACAAAAATATATGTTTTTTTAAATAATGGAAACCATAGTTGGCCATGACTTCATAAAAGCGTCATTTTTTAAGCTTTTCAGCGATATAAGCTATAATATTATGTTTTTTTTTTCACAAAATTACTGAGTTATAGCCAATCCAAAATCTATGACTTCAGTCACCCTATGTATAAATATTGTCAAAAAATCATATTTTCTTCAACATTTTTGTATTTGGTGTCTCTAAAATGTGCCATTTATACACATGCAATTTTCATATTAATTTTTTTTTCTAACTGTTCAGTCCATTAAAAATTTCCTGTAGGTTCATATACGAAAAATCAGTTATAGTCGAACTAAAATGTTGCAAAACTTATTGTTTAATTTCTAGGTCAAAATTTGAACGCGGAAGTTTAAGTAACTTTATAGAACTCGATAAAATTAATACTTATTTATGTTTATTTGTGGATTTCGTGTGTTGAAGTCCGCTTAAAATATGTAAATAATTCAGATGTTTGTACAGGTCCTAGTTTACTTGAGTATTTTTTGTTTGTTATTAGAGAGTTGTACTTACGTGGCGTGGAACTAATTTAAACACTGATGTTGTATTTTCAAGAGTACTCTACAGCATTTTTGGATCAACATCCACCACAACCATACTCGTACCACAGATGAACGGATACTGGATATATGAAATATCAAAAACATATAAACTAATAGAGTTAAGATTTTTTCTGATTGTACACATTTCTTTTTACAGAGAGATATATTATGTTGTTTTTTAAATTTATTTTTACAACTATAGGTTGAAGAGATTTTGCAGGGATTTACAACCGATAACGCTCATGTTTTCTTAACGTTTATTACATACAGGGTGTAACTCAATCAGTTCCAAAAGTAGGGATGTTAAAATTTCCTTGTATTGTTTAATACCGGGTGTTTTTCACAAGTGGCTCATCCCTATAACTTTTATACTTTTTTCAAACAAAAACCGTTGGTATGTTGGTATATGATATAAAACAGAATTGATTGACATATTCAATTATTTTCAGTCTCTTTCTGTTTCACCAGAAATGACTGAACTTTTGATTTTTAAATGGTACCCTCGATATTTTTATACAGGATGGTCCGAACTGTGTTCCGAAACTTCGGCAGCATATTCTGCAGATAAAAAATAAGTAAAAAAAGTTCGTATAAATATATGTTCTAAAATGCTTAGTTTTGGTGATACGGGGTGTAGAAGTTTCATTTTTATTTCGATTTTTTCCAAATAATTTCTGAAGTAACCTCAATATTTGGATGAAAATTGGTGGATGGGTGTTTTTGACATGAGAAATTTGGGATTTTGATGTCAATATGACTCTTAAAATATCTTAATTAAAATTGTAATCATTGCAACAATAAACGTAGTCGATTTTGATGAAAATTATCCTTTTTATATGTTGTAAAATAGATAATTTAAGGCAGGTCCAATAAATTTGAATCATATCGGCATTTGACGAATTATTTTTTGAACTAAATAAGTTTGGATGTATCACAAATTAGAATATATTAGCTTTTTGATGTTTTACATATATTTTATAAATAACTTTTCTCTTTATTATTATACAGGGTGGTCCGAACTATATTCCGGAAACTTCGGCAACATATTCTGCAGATAAAAATAAGTAAAAAAGTTCGTATAAATGTATGTCCTAAAATGCTTAGTTTCGGAGATACAGGGTGTAGAAGTTTTATTCTTATTTCCATTTTTTCAAATAATTTCTGAAGTAAAGTCAATATTTGGATGAAAATTGGTGGATGGATGTTTTTTGACATGAGAAATTTGATTTTGATGTTAATATGGCCTCTACTAGTAGAGGGCGCCACCTACATATTTTTTAACTGGTTTGAAGAGTAATAACTTTTCCGTCCGTACCTGTATAAAACGACTGAGTAAAAAATATACATTTACGACGTTTTTTACATGAAACTTGGTAAAAATCGCTACGAATAATGGTTTTCGAGATATTTGGAATCGAAATTATCAATACCTGTCATCAGTGACATAAATTAAACATGTTAACACTAAATAATTATTAGACTGAAATCATAAATTTGAAATGTTTTTGTGCCAAAAGTTCAACAGAAACTGTTTTATCATAATTTTTTGCAGAAAAATTTATGAATGATTAAAAAAAAAGAATAAAAATTTCACAAATTTGTTGTTTCAGTGAAATAACTATCTACTCAACGTGTTTATTTTTCGTCAATGACATGTATTGACTATTTCCATTCTAAATATCTTTAAAACGGTTGCTCGTGGCGATTTTTACAAAGAGATATTTTTTACGTAAAACATCACAGAGATGTATATTTTATTAAATTATCTGGAAAAAATCGAAATAAAAATGAAACTACACGCTGTATCTCCGAAACTAAGCATTTTAGAACATACACTTTTTACGAACTTTTTTACTTCTTTTTAGCTGCAAAATATGCTGCCGAAGTTTACGAAATACAGTTCGGACCACCCTGTATATTCCCATGTGTCAACTTTTGACATGTTTGCTTAAAGAAAATGATATTTTAAATTTCAATCTATAGTAAGCCCCGGATTGTCTTTACAAGAATAAAATAAGTTCAATTCATATTTACATGACATATTTTCTCGGTTAACAGTGTACTATTTGAACACAAAAATTTAAATTACTCGTGTTTGGAAACATGCAAAGCCATGGCTAATCTCGGAAACTAGATTAAAAGTGTATACTTCACCTGTACAACTGTGAAATAAATTGATTTCTCTTAATCTATCTAAAAACCTAAAGCTCCTTCATTATAAGATGAGGACAATAGATAAGGCTCACATGCAAGGAATATAAACCTAACAAGGGCTTTCGCGTGTGTGAAGTTTACAAGTATAGAAAGCGTTACTATTTTCTTTCTTCTTTTTTCTACATGCATGCACGGATATTGTGATAAACATAAATGACCAAAGCTACAAAAATACAAATCCAGTGGCGTAGAACATAACATTTGTTGTTTATGATTTAGTGAATATATTTTTATGTATTTTTTATACTAAGGGCTGGCAAAGGTTAGTCTTGGGTCGAGATTTCCGTATGTAAGAAGAGTACAATGCGTTTATAATGTACTGAACAAAGAGAGAACAGTAAACACGTTGCCAAACGTATGAAATGAATCGAGAAACTGTGCACATTGCTAAAAGACGTGGAAGGGGATATAGCAGATTTGTCGCTGTTGACCGGTCGACCCAATCAGTACCTCTGTCAGTACTTAAAGTTCTAGGGAAAGGTGTACATCATGCGTTCAGCTTCACGATTTAATTACGTCTCGTGATATTTTGTTTATTTATTAACGAGTCGTTGTAATTTTCCCTATAGCTTGAAAAAAATTAAGTGCAAGGTAGAAACACTTGCATTTTTGGTAAAAATAAGTGGAATTGAGTTGGTTAGGTTAGTTTTTTCAAAAACTTTCTTAATATTTCTGCTGTATTTTCTTCGTAGACAGTAAGTGAAAATCTTTATCAATAAAAAAATTGACTGCTGAAAATTGCTATGCTCTAAAAGTAAATAGATCTGTTGTTTACAATTTTTTGAATGAAAAAAAAAACAACCTTATCGAATTTTTCTTATGTTAACATATTGTAAAAGATCCTGTCTTCAAAATAAAAAAAAGTTTCAATATCTAAAGTGTTTATGAGTTATGGCGTGTTATGTGTTAAAAAGTTGAGTTTCTAAACTATCGCGATTACTGACGTTTTCTCGTTATAAAAAAATGACACCCTAAAGATATCCTTATAATTCCATTTCAGATACTCAGAAACATTTCTAATGATTTTATCTAGTTATCTTTTCGAAAAAAAGTCTTTTAAAAAAAAGCGGTTTACGATCGTGATTTTCTTTACTTGATAGGGAAAGGCGTACCGGCAACGCCGCAACAGCACTTCGTCGCATTCCTCTCACTCCGACTTAATAAGATCCCTATGCGATTTACTTCCACACATGTAAATACCGACCCAAGTGTAACAGTTGCCAGCACGGTACACTCACACGGCACGAGAAACGGACACCTTAAAATATTGATGTATTTTAAAGTTTAATATATTTTGTTCTAGTGGGCCGATTTTGATCAATTTTTAAGCAATTTGTAGCTAAATTGTTTGACTTTCTAGTGTCTCTTTATAAATTAAAAATGAAAATTTCCATCTCTCAATTATACGGAGGAAAACAAAATGTTGATATTATGGTGAAACACCCTGTGGGATATATTAACAAAGCAAGGAATTTAAAAATAATTTTATCGTCTTTTCCCGATAGTTTGTTTTATGATTCATCTCAATAACTTCATTTTTAGAGTTCCGTACCCGAAGGGTAAAAACGGGAACCCTATTACTAAGACTTCGCTGCCTGTCCGTCCGTCTGTCACAAAGGTCTATCTTATGAACCGTTATAGCTAGACAGTTGAAATTTTTACAGATAATGTATTTATGTTGCCCCTATAAGAACAAATCCTAAAAACCGAATTAAATAAATGTTTATAAATAAAAAAGTACTTTCACTAAACATTATCTTTTAAGTAAGAATTTTACATAGAATCTTTCAAGTCCTCGGTGGCCGCGTGGTTAAAGCGTTAGGACTTTACGCTACTATGACGTTGGAGCCGTAGTAAGGCAGGTTCGAATCCTAGTCAAGGCGACTTTTTTAATCGTTTTTTTTTAATTCTTACATATTTATTTTTACTTTTTACATATTTTTACATATTATTGATTAATACAATTTTTAGTAATGTGTTTCTTCATTTTTTTTTAAATTACTTATACGCGCATTCAAAATTTCAGCTAAATCGGAAAAAATGTTTATACTAATAGGACAGACTGTCCTAAGACATACCCAAATTATTTTGGGCAAAAATTCCGTCTTAAAAAATTAAATTCCTACACTAATTTCGGCATCTAATATATTGAAATGTTTAACATTGGATAGCAGTTTTTATTCTTATTAAAAAAACCTATCTATAAAAAATACCGTTTTTTACAAAAAGTTACTTTTTAGTCAATACAAAATAGGTTAGATAAAACGACATACCCATTATAAATGTAGATAAACTTAAATAAACGCCACAGAAAACTTAATTTTATTCTAAAAATAAACTAAATAATAAATGAAAACATTAGTAGTTGCCTAACATTGTTAAAGACAATGAGAGTTAGATAGTATGATGTGTGATAGCAACGATCATAGTTTAACTTTGACAAATATCACATAGGAACTGCTTGACTCGTTTGTTTACACCGGCACATTCTGTGTAGCCCCACATTTTGCATCGTGGGCACCTAATCCAACATTCTCCAGACTTTGAAAAGGTATATAATTCGTTGCAATATATGCAGGAAGCATCATCTTCATCATCCTCTTCCATTTCCTGTAAAGCCTCCGTTTCTTCTTCACTGTCACTTTTTACAAGATTTCGTGTAACCCTTTTCCCTTCTGACCTTCTTCTTTCTGTCTCAATTTTATTTTCGTACTTCGCCTTAATTTTTTCTATTTTTGGAGTGCTCGTTAACTCGCCAGACTCCTGCGTTCTTCTTTTTTTTCCTGTAGATGTTTCTTGTTTTTTTTGGAAATGGAGAAAGCATTGAAAGTAGAATTGTTGTTTTTTTGGCTGGATCTCCAGTTTGATCAGCATCGCCAGACAGACCTGCAGTTTGATCGGTATTGTTAGATGCACCTGCAGCTTCGTCTGTTATGTGGAGTTGATCAGTTATCAAACTAGGCATAAACAGGTGGTCTCGAAACACGTCTGGGTTCAATAGGAATATACCAGTATGAGCAAATCCAGAACACGCTATTGCCGCTGTAGCTGCCTTACCATAGGCTACAGAAAAAGTCGATTACTAGGATAAAATGACATACCTATGCCGTTTTATAGTAAATGCCGGTATGTCGTTTTAACCCATAAACATTTTTTTAAAAACTTTGGGAATTAAAACTATCCTTACGTTTTTTGGAAAATCACCCACTAGAATATCGATGTAATATTCTGTAAAGAATGGCAATGTTTTAATGGTTTAACCAAAAAACGTATTTTTGTTCAAGTTTTCAATACTTTTATAACAGTTGGTTTAAAAATCTTTCTTGCAAAAAACAACACGAAATGTCATAATTGTCAAAAGTGAAATGTCATCAGCTTTTGACATTTCTAAATATCAGACCAATTCCGTCTCTAATAGAACAGCCTCGAAGCGAGATTTATGACGTCACGCTAGTTAGGTATTACGGATTAATAAACGGATTAATAAATATGTTGTAGAATACATGGTAAATTATTCCTCGTATTTTTGGTTTGTATTTTAAAAATGATATAGTTTACATGAAATATACGTAATATACAGTTAATAAATACAATTTATATACCTATTTATAGTAATAAATACTTTGGCAAATAAACTATGAATCATACAAATGCAGCAAATGTTTTACAATATACAAAAAATGAATAGGTACATAAGATAATGGGTAAAACGTAAAATATATTTTAAATTTTGGGGTTTTGAAAATCGATCTAATTTAACAAAAACCATCCAATATCTACTAACAGTGATGTATTATTATTTGCATTCACAAAATTTATATGTATATTTTGCAAGTATCAATTTTCGAAAAATTATATTTGCAAATAATACAATATCATAGAAAAAAAGGCGTCAGCGATGGCTATAAAATAAAGATTGCTGTAATTTATAGGGCTGTTCTATTAGAGACGGCATTGCGTCAGCATGGCCGCAAGTTGCTAACCTAATAAAATTAACACTAGAAAAGCCCGCGGGAACTGTCAAATTCAAAGTTATTCGTTTCACAGACTATAACATGATCAATTAAAGTAGCAATAGCCGATACTTCAGAACTTAAAACCATCTCTACTAGAGTACTTAAATGTCAAGAAACAATAATAATATGACTTTTGAATAATAGTAACATTATAAAAAGAATAAAGACTATTTTATAAGTGTGTTGATGAGGACCCAAAATCAACGATAAAATTGCTGTAAATCATTACTGTCTTATTCAAAAGCGAATATTTCCAATAAAAAAGCGAGTCGGACTCGCGCACGAAGGTTCCGTACCATTCATTATCTATTCAACATTGGACACTATAGACTGTCCTAAAATGACATAGTCGATAAAATGACATAGGCACCGTTTTTTATTTCTGAACGCATCTTTCAAGACAATTGGAGCCATCTATGAAACAATAGAGTAACCTACAACTCATTTGTGTAATATTACGCACGATTTTGCTTATTTGCGACCTACATCTCTACTTATGTGTTTTCTTTGCTCCCGATTTTTAAACCAACTGTTATAAAAGTATTGAAAAGTTGAACAAAAATACGTTTTTTGGTTAAACCATTAAAACAGGAAAAAAAGACTAAGACCAAAAGCAAAGGCATACCTTTAATGTAATAAATTTGAAAAAATGTTAGTGTCTTCTTCAAGAGCGAATATCTCTAAAATATCTGGTTGATTAAGAATCTCTAATTTTTGTTTTATATAACAGTGATATATGATATGTCACTATAGAAAAAAAAACATAAATTTAGAACTTTCTTTTACTACTTTATCCCTGAGAAACCACTGAGACGTCTATGTGGAATAGAAATTCAACATGGAACATGCAATTCTTACATTTATTTTACATATATTTGGCACTTACCAAAATATCTAGGCTGATAATATCGTGTAGGAATATATATGTATGATAATGAAAAGGAAAGAAACAAATTAGAAATAGAGCAAGCAGATTTATTATCAGGATAGACGTGGAGTTGGTAAAAAGAAAAGAACACTTTGCTTATACGTGATGATGTTCCATTTTTAGCCGGTTGGTTAGTTTTAACATGAAATCCTGAATTGGAAATGGCTGTAATAAATAAAAATGATATCCCAAAACAAAAAAGAAACGAACTAAAATAGTTTAAATGCTTTTCAACAGATCTATTTATTATCTAGTGACTTATTAATGCGTTTGGGTTTAGATGATTTATATAATGTAGAACCGAGAAAAAAATAGTGGTAGGTTAACTAATTTTACATATAAAATGACAGCGATCTTCATTCTGAGCATTTTGTTTTTTGGATCATGTCAATACATGCTTTGGTTAATTTTTGAGAGCGAAATGAACTTGCCACCACCAATTTGCAATTTTCTCAATTATCTTTAATTTTGATATTATTTTTCAATATGACTTTGGTGATTATTGTGAACTATAAGTATACTACTATGAACTGTCCATCATGTTCGACGTTTAGGAAATGCTTTCCAGGAGGGTTAGAGGTTGGGAAGCGGTACCAACTTCATTAAATGAACTTCGCTTGGTTCTTAAAGAAGAATGGAAAAGCATAACGCAATATTACATATTCAGCCTCAATGACAATATGAACGGACGTATACAGGCAGTCATATAGTAGCCAACGGAGGCATCAAAAAGTATTAGGGTATATTTTACAATTTTTTTATGTTTGTATACTTGAGTAAAATAATTGTAAATAACAAATTCAAAGCAATTAAATGATTCACTTTTTTTTATAGATGAAGTTATAGATTGTAAATGTTTAGTTTTTGAAATATTTTCAATTTTATCCCAAAAATGACATTTACAATAAATTGGAGGCTACTTAATTATTACTCGGATTTGTTAGATTTCTTTGTATTTTCATTATCTTATTTTAACTAAATGCATGGGTAGGCCTTATTTTACTTACTTATTTTATATGAAAGTAGACACATATCACACGGCGTTGATAACAATGTGATAAAATAAATAAAATATTTAAAAAAAATATATAGAAAGAATATTTTTCTTTAAGGGGAAATCTTAATGTTTGGTTCCAAGTTTTATTTTATTGAAATTTAAGAAACTTTTTATAAAGTTTTTTAAACAATTTTCTATTTAAAAGGTACAATCACGCGTAATTTGTATAATTCATACAATCATAACCTAAAAAAATAAATTTAAAAGTAATATTAAAAATAATGTATACAGCAACAAGTATTAACAGTTAACAATATTAAAATAATCATGAAATGGTATGTGTTAGATAAATGTCGATAGGGCTAGATATAACGAATTTAACCCAAATCCAGACGTTTCTCTAAAGGTAAATGCAAATTAGAAACTTCGGCAAAAGTAAAACTAAAAGTTATAACATGACGTAACATCACAGAAAGTTTTCCATGCAATTATTTTTGATTAATAGTTCTCAAATTTATGTGTATTTTGTTATTATTTTTTTGTTTAATTTCAACACTTTTTTTCTTTCAATTTGTGCTTTAAAGTTTTTATACGATTGTTTTTTTTATACATTTTGTAGCAAACTGCTATTATTAGCGCTAAATTAGAAGTTAATATTGACTTAAAACACTTTTGCAGCTTAGATACTTAAAAATATTAGGGTAGATTCATTCAAATTTAATGTTCCATATTATACTTTCGCTAATTTTTACAATAACTTGAACTATGTTCCCGCTAATAAAGATTGACGTTTTTAGTAAAATTTAATGTATTTTTAAGCGTTTGAAGATGTTACAGCAATTAATAACACATTTTTAATTAAATTAATAAATTAATTAGAAGAGGATGTTGTTGCCATTTTTATTCTGAAAAAAATATTAAAACACCTCAAATTTTTTAAAGATATCATGTTGGTACGGTTTTTATGGACTACTTTGCATATATCGGATGTTATATATAGGTTAACGTAGAATTTATGGTAAACGTTTTGCTCGTAACATATTAGGTTAGATTTAAGAGACATGCAAGACATTAAAAATATTGTTTTGAACATTTATCTTTATAAATATATATAAAAATAGTTTATATTTGACAAAATCTTAGACTGAATTTATAAGGATTTGTTTTTTTCTTATTTGAATTTCAGAAAAGGGGTGTAAATAAATCTACGTGTTAATTCGATACGCACAAAATTTTAATAAGAATTTGATCAACTTTATAATTTCTTAAAAAAATATAATTTAAAGTTATAAATTATTTTTTTTTTATTTTTACATATTGATGAAAAAACTCAAAATCAAAGTGAGGATGCAGTCAATAATCACCACGCAGGCTAATAAAACTACTTTTTCAATTTGTTTTCAAGAATTTTATTCCCATCGTCAAAGCTTTCGAGAATTTTATTCCCATCGTCAGGAGTTACTGTTTGATCGAGCTCGAAACAACAATGTAGCAATTTATTTCTGATACTATTTTTTTTTGTAAGGAAGAACGCCAGTAGATGTATATGTATTTTAGTGTTATATAAAAGAAATGTCCTTTTAAATCCAATGTCCTATGATGTTTATTTATTATTTAAGGGGGGTGCCTTATTTTGCAGAGGACGTTGTTTAGTTAATTGACTCATTTAAACTGTCCTGATGATGGGAATAAAATTCTCGAAAGCTTGACAAATTGAAAAAGTAGTTTTATTAGCCTACGTGGTGATTATTGACTGTATCCTAACTTAGATTTTAAGTTTTTTCTTAACTTACTCAGTCACGACTAAACCTGCTGTTTTTTTATTGATATGAATATAAATGTAGTTGCTTGATAACTATGAAGAACTTGGTCTCATATTTTTAATTAAAGAAACAAACAAATTTACTATATTTTAGCTTTCCTATATATGATTTTAAGGTATTTTGTTTAGTGTGGTTAAGTTTAGTTTTATAAATATTAGTTTACATTAAAATTACAGAATTTTTTTTATATATTTAGTTAAATAATTATTTTCAAAATAACATAAGCTGGGGAATCAGTATTTATTAAAATATTATCAACTTTTATGACAGTTTCAATTTATCAATCTATATTATTTATATTATTTTATATATTCAAGGTAATAGTTGTTTCACTTTTAATACTTTTTATTTTGTTTTACATTTTCAGCTTTAAGTAATATTTAAATTAGAAATGGATATAATTTTTTAACAAATTAACACTATTTAGAACGCATAATCTAGTGTGGTATGAGACACACTTTTTTATATTAAAAATAAAAGAACAGCAAACAGCAACGTGCGATAGATGGCTATTCTGGAAACTCAAAGCATGCTAAAATGTCAAAACAAAACATTACTTACCAGCAAAATCATCACGAAAATAAATTTACAAAAAGTAAAGAACAATTAAGAATCGAAACAAACAACTAACAATAAGAACATAAAGCAAAGACAAAAATAACTTGGAAACTGTGCGGTCCTTTGCAATAACCGCCGGCGGGGGCTTCGCCGTCACATTTTCGGAAAAAATAGTGGCGCGAAAATGGTGCGAGAGCGGCACGTGTGGCCCGGCCAATGGGAGCGCGCCGTTGCGATTGTTATTGCAAAGGGCGGCATGTTCGCGCGGCGCCCAACTATGGGCGGCTTGTCCGGCCACTACACACACACAAAACTAAAGAAGCCGCCGCCACCGCCGTCATCACCAGACAGAGCGCATATTCCACACACATACGCATTCACACATGCACACACGCGGGGGGTGGTTGTAGTCGGAGACGCGCACCTGATGTCGTCGTCGCTCCGACGGTCGGGCAGCTGACGTTTTCTTCGAGGGGTCGAAAGTCCGACTGTGTTCAAAAATATGCCGACTAGCAATGGACGCATAATTCCCGTTTCGCTGTTAATGAATCCGATTAGACAAAGCTTGGTGAGCGGCCAAGACGCAAGCGCCTCGCTACCCCTCTCGCAAGACTCTGCCCCCACCCCGTCTTTACTCTCTTACTGTTTTACCCTTAGATATAAATTAAGGGGCGGCGTGTATTTAGAATCACACACGCTGCTCTAGCCCCCTCTCTCTCGACTCGCCGACCACTAATTACTGGGGAGAAGGAGGGCGCTAGTGGCGCGCTCTCGCTCCGCTTTGCATAAATGCACTAAGAAATCATCCGCACGCCGGCAGGCTTTCTTTTTATGAGACGCCCTTCTTTTTCACCCTTCGTACACTCTTTCCTTTTTCTTATTTCGCTAAACAAAACCCGCAACCCCTTCCTCCCACGGTCTCTCTCTCGGTGGGTCTCCCCCCCGCGTCCCCCCACGGTCGGCGCCCCCGTCTCGCGTCGCGCCGCGCTTTTCTTTTCTCTCCTCGTCTTTTAACGAACCTTCGCCTAAATCACAACTTTACATTTCAATATCTACTTTCTTTGCACTTTTTAACTATTCAAAATGTATTTTTCTTAATTTATGCTTTGAATGATTTTTTTATTAATAAATATGGATGAAAAGTATTACTCATATTTATGTTTGTCAATATTGACTGATATTTTTATAACTAAAATATGTATTGAAATAAATATATGACACAATTTAAACACAAAATATTTATTTCTTAATTAGAATAACTATATAATAATAAATAATAAGAATAAGTTTCTTTTATATTTAATTGGAATTTATTCTTGGTCTTAGGTCAGCAATTTAAACATATAGAATTATAAGTTACATTAATTATGTTTCGACCATTGTCAATTTAATTGTTAATTTTATTATTATATTTAAGTTTTAATGCCAGATACGAAATTCCCCGAAGTTTCGGTTTGTAAATTTCAAGTTTTTGACGAATCCTTTTTAAGATAAATAGAAATAGTGAAAGAATGATAACACCTAAATTTTTTTAAAAAAATTTCGAGGTTTATGTGTTTAGTTTTTTTGTGTTTGTTTGTGTGTTGTGTTTATGTGTTTTTAGTCCTCTTCAGAATTTATTATTATTTTCTAAAAACACAATTACTGAATTTAAATGTTACAATATTAATTAAAAAATATAAAATATAGAACTTACCAATATAAACATATAACAGATGAAAAACATTTTAAAATTAATTTAATTATGATTATAATGAATCATAAAAATCATACAATTTTAATTAATTAAATATTAATTTAATATTTATTAACATAAAAATGATACAAAACTTTAAAAAAATAAGACCCACCTTGTGTATGTCACAGGTTTAAAAATAAATATTATAATATTGATACATATAGTTTATTTAGATTTTGCAGGTTTTATTTATTTTTTTTATACTTTCTACCTATTCAAAATTTATGCTTCAATCTCCGTCTACGCATAACGTCTTACTTGTCTAGTAAGACGAATTAAAAACTAACCTATATATATAAAGATAATAATAATAATAATGTAATATAATAATAACATGTGTATGTATGGCAATAATATGTAAAGGTATGTAATAATGTATGGCAGCCAATAATAATGTAGCTCAGCCAATGGCCAGCCAGCCAGCCAGCCAATAATGGCTGTCTGCTGCTCAATATGTAATGTGTATGTATGTTAATGTCGCTATGTAATGGCATATGTTGTATTGTATGTATGCTGTAATGGCTCATGGCCAGCCAGCCAGCCTTCAGCTGTAATAACAATGTATGTATGTAACCAATAATAATGTAACCAATATCTTCAGCTGCTCAACAACAATATGTATGTAATATGTATATATGCTGCTATATATATATATATGCTATATATATATATATATATATACTATATATATATATATAACAATAACACTGCCTGTATATATATAACTGCTGCTGCTATATAACTGCTATATATATATATATATATATATAACACTGCTATATATATATATATATATATATATATATATATATATACAATAATTACTTGCGGTTTTATCAATTATAGTATTGTGTTTAGCTAAGTTTAACATAAAAAATAGTGAATTTTACTACAAACTTGTATTTATGATTTAAATTCTAGTATAGATAATTGTGAAAATACTATCGTTTAGTTGTAATCATTAAATTAATAAAATATCTCTAATTTTTTTGGTAAAATTATTAAATTAAAAATTAAAAATTCTGAAAATAATTAAAATTATTTTGAAAAACTATGCAGAAAAATGCAATTTTTAAAAGTCGATTTAGATGCTGATATGTATACATATTATTTCTGATGTTTTTGCCAGTACAAAAAATCATGGAAATATATAAACATTACGTTAGAACGTTGGTTATTGGAAATAATATGTTTACCTTTCAATGATATATTTTCTTTGCAGTTTTTAACTGCCAGTCAACGTTTTTTGAACAATTTTTGTACTTACAATAATTTTATACTTAATACATTATAATTGCCTAAGTTAGTTTTTTAATATTTTAAGGACCTTTGTTCTATAAGTGTTGAGAAATCTGAGATTTGAAAGTCTCATTTTTTTTCTCGAATTTGACGAAATTTAGGACCAATGTTAATTACTTAATATTAAATTTTACTTTATTAGGTGACTGACATTAGATAATAATAGAACTATCAGAATGTCAGTTACGGAATTCTGTGTTTTGCCAGCTTTCGACAGGGTAAATAATAGAAAATATTAATTTTTGTAGTGCTAAAAACAATTTTGTTGGCTACAATACCATCAAAAAGCTTTATGTTTAGGCAAAGTGAAATAGCCTACCTACAACCAAACACCGGTTCCTGATTAAACACGTTAAGCGAAGTTAGACGATGTGAATATTTGGACGGATGACCGTCTAAAAAACTCTGCACTGTAATGACGCAGTGCTAATTCATGGTAATTAGAGGTAATTCATTTAGAGGCCAGATTACACCTAATATTTGGTGAGTATAAGTCAATTTATACATTCGCATTTATACAAGTCGGTATAACATTACAGAGTGTTCCGTTTAAGTAAACGAAAAAAAATAATTTTATATTTTGAAAAGTTTGGGGTAAAATTTGAACAACCTTTTACGACTACCATAATTTTAGCAATGTAAGTACAAACCATCTAAAGTAAATGCCTAATATATATGTACCTAACAAGACTGAATTTATATATTTTTTATTTATTTATTATTATCTCTGAAACAATTGAAATATATTTACTCAGTAAGTTGTTAAGTTTATTCCTCTTGTTTTTCACCTAGAACGCAATGCTTAACATTTTTAGAATATTCTTCAATAGTACGTTGGTGTTTTTTTTCTCTTTTACACAAAAAACGGACACTCATAGCTCATTAAATTATGCATTCAAAATTATGTTTTCCAATTTGTAAAACAAAATAAAAATTATTAAAAGTAAAACAACTACAGTCTTCAAGATAGCTATAAGATATATTTGATAGGCAACAACTGTCACTGCCAGTAGGCACCTTACTTTACAACGGGAAATCTTAAAAATATAAACTACATATTATTTATAATTCCATAGATGAAAATTAAGTTTTTTATTTTATTCCTCCTGTTTTTCACCTAGAATGCATTTTCCACCTTTTTTACGACCGATACGAGCGTCTCGCCGCGAGCGCGTATCCAAATCCAGGCAAGAAACAACTTGCAAAGAGAATTCGTCACGTATTCGTAACAAAAATTCCGCCGCCACGCCGACGGATCCGGAGAGTTTTCCAACTAAAACAAAACCAACGAACGAACGGGCAAAGCAAACGTGTGATGTTTAAACTTAAAACAATATCCGGCAAAGTTTGCGCGCCGAACCGGAGATTAAGACAAAATGACACACGGGATAAAGACGTAGCGATCGTCTTGCTATGGTCTTAATAAATATATGCGCGTATGTTTAGGTTTGTTAAATATCATACAATTACAAAAAGAAAATTAACTAATTAGGTCCAATTTTATACTTTCCAGTAAAAGTTTAGTTGTAGTAAGTAAATTCGGAGATTGGTTACTATATAGCTAAAACTGCACATGTTAATTACGTTTAGCTTTTGTACCATACGATCGAAAAAAAAACGACATCAAAGACAGAGCTGAGAAATGACAATTTTAGAGATATCAAGTTCTAGATGTCCCGTACTTTCCTTTATTTCAGTGGGAGTTTTTTTATTTTAGTTAAGAAGGTTATAATTTTTTTTATATTGAGTAAAAATGATTTTTGAATGGTGTTTAAAATACGAGAAACAATATTTTTTAGAAATTGATTTGTGTGGCTGGAAATGTTCTACTCTATTCTTATTAAGTTTTATGTCAATTTTCAGTAAATGACATCTAAAGATTGACCTCGCCGAAATTATCATCAAGTCTCATTGCCCAGCCGTCTTTGACGCCGTTTTTTTTCAATCATGCAGTACCTTTTCATAACTATACGGTTAGAAGTTAATAATAATGTGTTTTATTAGTAGATTTCATGTATTTCTTGTTATTTACTTATTTGTAAAGAAATATACTAAATTAAAATGTAGACGTTGTTAAAAATTGAAATAGTAATTATTTGTCGATCGACATTTAATACAGCTTTAGATTTTGTTGAAATTTCAAACCAAAGCTTTTCAAAAACAACAATTTTTTGGTGTTTTTCGTTTTTTTTTGTTGCTCGGATGAGTTTTGATTGCTTTAGTTTTAACATTTTTATATTTTTTTTTGTATTGGCAGAAATTCCTTAATATGTCCGAGCACCTGAGTAGATAGCAGACTTCACGCTTATTAAGCGACAAACTACCTAACCTACATCATATGTCCATATGACGTAGGTACTTGTCAAGATTCATCGACAGCATCAAGTAGTACCAACAAATTATTATCTTATTAAAGTTTGGCCAGAAAAATTTAGGACATTCTACAGTATGTCCCTGGATTGTCTTTACAAGAGGAAAATCTTTTTTATTATTGGCATTTTGAGAAAAATACATTCTTCATATAAAAAATTGCTTGTTCTAAAATGGTTAATCCAGTTTATACTTTTCCAAATGTCTATACTGATTTAGAGGAAATTAAAAAAAAAATGAAAATATAGTTAAATTTTTCCAAAAAATCTAACTAAATAAATTATTATTTTTTTTAAATAAAATTTTATAAAAGAATCAAAGAAAATAAGCACAATAAAAACCAAAACATATGTATATTTAGTAATAATGAGACAGAAGAGTAATTCAATAACTTAATATTTTGTAAAAGAATATAAAAACCGAATATTGGAAAAAATAGAATTACAAAAGTTATTGAATAAACTGTGTATTTTATAAATTAATTAATCAATTATTTATTTATTGATCCTGTCTCTTAGAATTAAATAAGTAACTAAATTTGTGCTAAAATCAAAAATTAAATCATGCCTAAAATGATCAATGGCGGCTCATGAGTTCTGGAGGGTGGGCACAGCCTCCGCAAGCAAAAATTATCTGCTATTTTTAGTACATAAATCCCCTATCCTTCTAGATTTCATGCAATAAATGACATCATAATCTGTTCGTATTAAGGTGCGTTCAGAGCGGCTGCGCCGCTCCGCTCCGCACCGCGCAAATCATTTTCTTAACATGCACTTTTGAAGTGTATTTTTTTGGTGCGCACAAAAGTATATGTTAAAAGAATGCTGTGCACGGCGCGGCGCAGCCAGTGTAAACGCACCTTAAAGTGTAGCATAATGTCTCCCCCATTATACACTCATGTATATACGTATTTATTTCGTATTATCTTGAGAGTTGGGTGGACATGTGTCCTTGTTTCCTTTAGCCGTCCATGTTAGTGCTTAGCTCGTTATTAAAAAATAAAGAATACATTATAATTAATGTTAAGTAAAAATTATATTTTTTATTTGTTTTTTTTTGTTAGGTCCATTATATAATATTCATATTAATCTAAGGATATCCCCCTCATATGCAAACTATAAGCACTTAACATCAACTTCCCAATTCTATAGAACATTATAGAATTTGAAATACATTACAGTGTCAATTTTATAGAAGTGATGGATAAATAAAATTTACATTTTTTAAATACAGCTTTAAATATTAAATATGCGAATCGATATTAATTAAAAATTAAACATTCTCCTACCTATTGAAAATAATAATTGTTTACAATAATTTTGTTGCTCATTTAAACATCACATAGAAATTAATTACTAAAATTTTATCTAATCTTCAAGATTTCAAAAATATACAATTTTATTCAAAAATATTGTAACATTATTTATTTCCGATAAGGTAATAATTAGACATCTAGCAATTTGAGGAGACTTACCAAAAATAAGATAAATGCAATCCAAATTCCTTAAGACAAATCCAAATTCTTAAAGCATAAAAACACAAACGCAGCAAAATCTAAATCGATCACTATCACAACAACGCAAACACGCTACCGTACCAAACTATCAACCTTACGTATCCGTCTCAACCGATAACACGACACGCCAATGACTAACTAAAACTTCAAACCCGAAAAGTGGTAGTTTTATCAGTGCCCTTTCCCCGATGTACCACTCGGACGGTACTTCGGGTCCTTTCACTAATTACGCCCTAAAACATCGGCATTTCCCTGCTGTCATTGTCGATCTCAGGTAGGCCGACAAAGATAAGGTACTGTCCCTTCTTCTAGGAGAGAGTGAGTAAGAGATGTTGAGGGTGGCTATGTTTATGGTCGGTTTTTATTGATTGTAACGGTCCCGGTACCTAAAATTTGAAATGTTGTACTTGTTTTTGTAAACGTACCGTTTAAACGTTTCATTTTACATGTTAATGCTAGTTGTCATAAAATTAAATATTCTAAAGGTTTTTGTTATATACTGTCTAGGACATTTATGAAAAAGAAGGATCGTAGGTTAAAACATATTTAGATAAGGGATGAATTGTGTCTTATTTCTATTTCTTTGAGAAATTAATATACTTTTGTATGAAGGTCATTATTGTAACCTTCTACAAACATCGGAATTAAAATAACATGTTTTGTAAAAAATCATTGTGTTCCCAAATTTTTAGCGGTTTTGCAGATATTCGCTGTATGTATGTAGGGTTTTTAACGGCAAAATACCAGACAAAGAACATGTTAGGATGCTTTGATAAAAATTTACTGTCGGAAGAGCCATACGAAATAATATACCACAAATATCTGCTAAACCGTTCAAAGTTTATGAAGACTTTAAATACAAAAACTGTTCACTTTTTAATTCTGCATATAAAAACAAGCCGCCCGTACTAAAATATGTTAATACAAAGTTGGTAGGCAGTTCTTTTAGTTTCAATTATCTCAAAAACTGCGACTCTGACTGATTTTGATGTTATTACAAATTTTTTTGCAAATATTATTCCTAATCTTAAATTGAAAACCACGTTTCGCTAGCTACTGTAATTTTAGAGTTACGATTTTTTTTAAATTTTTAACCCCCTCCCATACTCCCTTACCAACCCCCCACCCCTACCAAAAACTAATGGCCAGATTCTCGGGTGCTACAATATTTTTGTGCCAAATTTGGTTAAAATCGGTTTAGCGGTTTTTGAGTTATCGTGAAACAGACGGACAGACAGACAGACAGACACCATGAAAATATTTTGTATTTAGGTCATTTATGACCCAAATAACTCATTTTGAGTGAAATTATAAAAAAATTTTTTTTGCTGATATTAATAGGCCTACCATACCTGTTGGTATGGTCGGCTAATAATTTAATTCTGCATCTGAGAATAATACAGGGTGTTGCATTTAAAAGAATTGAGATATAACATTTTAAATATTGCGATGTTGGCGACAACATAAAAATTACCCCTATATAAGACAATGTAAATTTTCCTTCACGGGTTTATTCTGTTATCCACGGTACTTAGGCAAATTTAGCTAATAAAATTAAATTCATTCTAGTTTTTAATCATTTTTCGGATATAGTATTTTTAACCAAAGTTTCAGTAAATAAAAAATAAAATGGCAACACTGCAAATAAATATAGCGTACTATATTTATAATTTTATGCTGAATCTAAGTCTGTACAGGGTGGACCATTTTGGTTGTTTCTATAGGGTATCTAGGAAACCGTGAGAAATATTCAAATTTTGATACTGCAGCCTCGATTTTTTTTTGAAAAAAATACAATGGCGAAAACGGATCGTGGCTAATTTGATTGGTTTCAAAGCTACAGGGGGATTCTCAGATTTTGTACTTTTTGAAGAGGTTCGATAGTTTGTTTATTTCAGCAACTATGGAAGAATGAATTATACATTCTACAGGCACTTTTCTGTGTAGAATGCAGTGGCGTAGTCAGACTTTTTTCAAAAAAAAATATTTTTTTGAGATATTAACTATACTTTTGTTTTTTTAAATAGAACTCCCTGTATATTTTAAAATTTTCTTATTCAGCTTGGCATGGGCTTCTCGAAAATATATAACACTCTATATTTATTTTCACTATTTCACTAAAATATCCACTTAGTAGATAGTAGGCCGTGCCGAGTAACAAAGTAAACGGTTGTCATGGTGATCGAAACATACCTTTGATGAATGCGGGACATTTTATTTCAACAGATTGAAGTGATAAACTTAAAACTTTATCATAACTTTTTTATGCACACCCTGTACACAAAAAAATAGTTTTAGTATGTACCCCATTATAAACCATTGACGACGATTTTGGACTTCCTCGCACTAATGAGCCACCCTGTATATGCTCTATCTTCATTTTCAATTTCTCACTATACCTTCCGTTTCCATTCCATATCCGTTCCGTATTTTTTTACTGTATTGACGCTATACGTAAGCTTCCGTTCCGTATCGGTTCCATTCCTTTTATTAATTAAAATATGTATCTTTTGAAAAAGGTAATAGAGTTAATTAAGAGGTGAAAGAATAAATAAATATCAGCAAAATGTTAACAGAGCTGGTACAAATGTAAGGATTTGACAACGCTGTTTCCGATGCGCTTCAGTCCGTCCGGTCAGCCAAAAAAATGTATGGAAGGAAAGGATACGGAACGGAAGGGAAACGGAACGAATAATGTGCATTATCCTATTCATTTACATGATATAATATTTTATGTAAACGGAAGGGAAACGGAAGGTAGCTGATACGGTAGGAATAGTGAGAATCAACCTTTATACGGCCCGATAATTTTTGATTGTATGATAAAAATAGAAACATGATATACAGGGTGGTCCGAACTGTATTCCAAAAACTTCGGCAGCATATTCTGCAGATAAAAATAAGTAAAAAAGTTCGTATATATGTATGTCCTAAAATGCTTAGTTTCGGAGATACAGGGTGTAGAAATTTCATTTTTATATCGATTTTTTCCAAATAATTTTTGATGTAACGTCAATATTTGGACGAAAATTGGTATCTGCGAGGTTTTTGACATGAGAAATTTGATTTTGATGTCAATATGACTCCTATTTGTAGGGGGCGCCATCTACATGTGTGTTAACTGTTTTGAAGAGTAATAACTTTTCGTACGTAGCTGTATAAAATTACTGTGTGAAAAAATATACATTTCCGTGATATTTTATGTAGAAAATGTCTCTTAGTAAAAATCGCTACGAGCAACCGTTCTCAAGATATTTAGAATGGAAATAGTCAATACATGTCATTATTGACAAAAAATAAACACGTTGAGTAGCAATGACTAAAGAATTCAAGAACAAATAACACCCGAGAGCAAATTGTTACCATGGCATCAAACAGTGCCGTGGCCATATTTTTTTCTTAACTTAGCTAGTTGAAGGGATATTTATAATTTTGATAAATGTTTTGACTACGCCTATGGTGTTGGCGATGGCATCATACTAATTAATTACGAAAAAACGTATTAAAATGTTAACAAAAGGTACAAAACTAGTATGGACGTATAGCACACATCAAGTACATATAATATCAGAAAAATAATTATCGAATAATTCAATAAGAAAACTTAAGAAAACGCTAAAAAGGTGGAGCGGACTGTTTATTTACCTATGAAACATAACTCCTGGCTCTTTCTTGTCAGTGCTGCTTTTACATTTGAAAGCTGAACAACTAATCAACATTGTAATAAAGTTTATACAAAGTTCACTACACACGAACTATTAAAAATTGCTAAAATTGTCGCTGGTGACCAACTGATGACTCATTGTTTGCCACCAAAAGAAAAGGCGTCTAAGGTCACAAATTCTGCTGCAGCCCATATAGGGGCGTTACATGTCCTTATATTCTTTAGTCATTGTTGAGTAGATAGTTATTTGACTGAAATAATAAATTTGGGAAATTTCTATTTTTTTAAATTAATCACAAATTTTTCTTCGAAAAAATGATGATAAAACCGTTTCTGAGGAACTTTTGTCACAAAACATTTCAAATTTATGATTTCAGTCTAATAGCTATTTTGTCAACATGTTTAATTTATGTCAATGATGACAGGTATTGATGATTTACATTTCAAATATCTCGAGAGCCATTTCTCGTAGAGATTTTTACCAAGAGACCTTTTTTTGAATGAAGAGTAATAACTTTTTTCACTCAGTAGTTTTGTACAGGTGCAAACAAAAAGTTATTACTCTTCAAAACAGTTAACGATTTTTTACACACTACATTTTTGTAGGTGGCGCCCCTTACAAATAGGAGTCATATTGACATCAAAATCAAATTTCTCATGACGAAAACTCCCACACATCAATTTTGATCCAAATATTAACGTCGCTTCAGAAATTATTTGGAAAAAATCGAAATAAAAATGAAATTTCTACACCCTGTATCTCCGAAACTAAGCATTTTAGGACATACATTTATGCGAACTTTTTTACTTATATTTATCTGCAGAATATGCTGCCGAAGTTTCCGGAATACAATTCGGACCACCATGTATATACATTTTAACATAGAAATTCAAAGTTTCATATATTAAATACTTTAAAATCTTAGGGGCTGGTTAGGCCACTGAATTCTACGTAAAAAACTCTAGATGACTCAGGTTTCAACTTTTCGATATTTTACAAGATAACCGAGATACGGAGGTGGTAAAAAAATTCGTCTTTTATTTCAGGAACTAAAAGGGCTAGGACAAATCTGTGTGTAGCATATTTAGTTTCATAAAAAAGTAGCACAGTGATGTGAAAACCGCATCTTTGTATATCTCTAACGAAATCTCGCGAAAAACCCTCTAACACACACGAGAATGAGACACACAGTATATATTCTAAAAACTGTTTATTTCAGATTTGCCTTCATACATGTCAGTAATATATTTAAAAATGTAGTATTAAAAAATCGTTCTCCGAAATTTTCTATGACTAATCGCAGGGGTACCTAAAATACAATTCTTGTCGGCGTCACTGCAACTGCAGTGAGGTCCCTAATACGCCAAAACAGACACTTTTATTTGCATGAGCCTCCAAAGGCCCTTTCGCCAAATTCCTAGAAACCAAATTAGTTTATGACGGTGTATGTGTGTAAAAGTTGCAAAACGTGGCAGGATAATAAAACTTTATGCCGCCCAGGTATTCACAGAACTGTTTTTCGAGCGTTTATTGACTTTGGGAGAGTTTGCAAAATTTTCGCCCAAAGATACACAAAAGGCATGTGTTCGGGATTATGTCCAGGATGGTTTTTCTACCTAAAATAACAATAACACCTAAATTTGTGTATTTATTGAGATTTTTTATTACATCTGCAATATTTATTACTTTTCGAATTAACCGTAGTGGGTGTCAAAAGATATAATTTATATATACATATATTATAATTATATTGGTTTATGTATGGGTATTTTTTATATGTATTCTTTAATTCTAGGTATATAGACATAGGTTTTTCAACTTACAGCCCTGTGTATTACTACTATAATTCACAGATGATTTACACAGGCCAAATAAAGAAAAATATTCAAAATTGGATGATGGGAGAAAAAAGGAGTATCATTAGTATATTGATATAATATACAGAACTTGATTCTTTCTTATACTAAATTCAGCCTATAGTAGTAACAAGGCGAGTTTAATTATAATTTCATATTCACTTTACAAAAACCTAAACTTAAGTATATATCTTGTATTTAACCTAACCAAGCATGAAAACCCATATACAAATAAAAAAAAATGTTAAAACATATAAAAATAAGTTTTAACCTAACCACTTTATGATAGAAACTCTGAGATTGTTTTTACATTAAGTCTAAAACAGTAATAATAATAATAATAATAGCTCCCGTATATAGCGTTTAACGCCTTGAGAGTAACAAGGTACAACTTGCCATGCTAGAGCCGTTCGGTATACAAGGAAGGTAATGTGGCTAGCACTACGCTTCAACCGCCTATTATTACCTCAGGATTGTGAATCCCAAGTACTCATTTAAGGCTGAGTCGACCTAGGTACCAAAACTATTTTTATTTTATTAAAAATAGTCGGCTGATGAAATGCCGGGTGTAGGATTCGAACCCACAACCTTGAGATTGGTAGACGAGAGCTGTACCTCGTTCATTTTTTAATTTCATTTAAGTTTGTGTCATCGTTTGCTAGTCCCTTTTCGATTATTGTTCTTCATCTTGTTTGTTAAAAGAAATTATTTTTTTACAACCTACATTTCGCAGCTATATTTTACGTGATCGCTTTTTAATCTCAACTTATGAATAATATATCTATATCATCTAAATATGTTTAATTTTGCTTAACTTTGTTTTAATATTTTGGAGAATAATACCAAATAATAAAAAAACATGGCGTCAAGTTGGCTAGACAATGACTATCGATGGCATTCACCCTGTAATTTTACGCACATGACAACGATCTTTATTTCCTAGCCCATTTTGACGCCTGTTTTTTCGATTGGCTGGTATCCGTATATTATTGCTAAATACCCAATAAAATAACTTATTGGCAATAATCTTTTATATTTATATATAAAAGATTATTGTTGAAAAACTATTATACATATTATTTGTAACAATAATAATTTAGTTACTTTTTTATTGGTAGATATTTTTTGTTAGTTTTACCCACTATTTGCATTTACTACCTTTCAGTGTATGAGAAATTTATACATTTATAATATATAAAATGTGTAAATAATGCTGTAAACTTAAGTACATAAATAATATTATAGTCCAAATTAAAACTAAATAACCTGACATAACTTGCTTATGATTTAGGAAGAGTAGAAAATTCGGCTTCGCATCGGCTTCAGCAAATCCGCAACATGTCTGTCTGTCTGATTGTCTGCCGATGGTTTTAGAAAAATTTGCATTTTACAAGACGTAAGGCAGATGTTTTGGATTATAACTAAAATGAATTTCTACCTACAGAAATACTACAAACAAGTATTGGCTTTTATATGATGGTTCAAAAATTCCACCAAATGTATCTTTACACTCAAAGTTTCTTTGTAAAATATGGAGAAAACAGTGAAATATATTGAATAATTTTTATGTATTTAAATACTGATTTTTATTTAATTATAACGAAGTGTTAAAGAAGCTTTAAAATCTTATATGATAAAAAATTTCATTTAAATCAATAATGCAGTCTCTTTCTTCTGTATCAAAGAAGAGTTTTTAGGAAACCTTATTTTCTATTCAACATACCATAGATTAGCTGTTTTTAATATACAAGTATTATCTAAATATTTTAGATAAATATTGGTAGTGTTTCTTATTTGATTTAGGATATTAGGCATCTAATATAATATAACATAATTACTGTACTAATAGTAGTTAATACAATACAAGAAAAGCAAATAGACTACTTGGATGACCAAAACACATTAACTTCCTATCAACCGTAAAATTAAATAAACAGCAACAAATACCTTTTATTTTGAGTATATTAGAAAGTTATGCATTTCTGATAATAATAGATTAAGATTACATGGAGTCCCAAGTAATGTTGTCTAATGTAAGTTGGGTTGTTTCATCCTCTTAAGTGATAAGAAAAAAATAGCAGATAAACAAATATAATAAAAAATCAAATAACTGTATTTCAATCAGTAAATATAAGACAGTAAATAATAATATACATTTATTTATAGTTATTTATTGTACTAGTGTGTTATCTTACATGTAAGCCAGGCTGGGGAATATTTAGTTTAATCTTCTCAAGAAACTTATATATGTTATAACATGCCAGTGCCATACAAAATTTTATCCAACAGCAGAACTGTTTCATGTCCAATCTCTAAAGAATAATTGATTTAAAAGGATCTACCAGTTCTACTTTCATTGTTGCGAATTAATAAATTATCAGGGTGCGTTTATACTTTAAACGCACATCTATGCAATATAGATGTGCGTTTTGTTTTCTTGTAAATAATAAATAACACTGTGACAATGTGTGTGTGTGTGTGTAACAATGTGAGTAATGCCTGTATAAGTAGTAGCTGTTGGATAAATTATATTTTTCGACTGACTCGTCAACTTCAAAAATTCACTTTAGGTACAGCCACAAATTACCTATAACAGATGCGACAGAAAGCGACTGCATCGGAAACCGTTCGGCAAACCCGAGACGCCTATTGAGTGGTGTAAATACACCAGTCGTTTAGTCTGGAAACCCATGCTGTGTCGTATTCGCTTGCTGGAGTGACATAGTGCGTGGTATATGTTTCTTTTTAAAAACGCGTGTAGGATTTTTGTTGAACTTTTGAACTGTTATTTCTAAGTTTTGGTAATTTCTATATCTTATTTAAAATGGGATACAAATGTGTTTATTTATAAGAAAAATAAGATATTTATAGTATAAAAATTAATTTATTTAACAAAATTTAATTAAAAATGTTACAAAATAGTTACCTTTCTATTGGTTCTATCGGACTTTTTTCGACTATATAAATCTTTATTTGTAAACTTTAATACATCAAATATTTTCAATCTAATTAATCATTTAATGATGTAAATAAGAGGAAATTTCTCACATGGGTGGTCAAATTTTATAGTTTTCATTATATCAAACAGCCTCTGAGAAATGTTTTCAACTCAAAATGCCTTTAATTATGTTTGACTACATCATTAAAAAGGGTGTTCAAATACATCAATGTGATATTTGTCTAAAATTTGCAAAAAAATCCGAATCTCTGGATAACTCGAAATTATTTACCCATTTAAAAGCCTTTGATCATGAAAGTGGAAAAATTTGTTCATTTTATTTACAGGCTGGAAAAATTATTTAAATTAAATTTTGATGAGTTTTGCACTGAAGAAAACGTTCAGAGGCTGTTTGATATAATGAAAACTATAGAATTTGACCACCCATGTGAGAAATTTCCTCTTATTTACATCATTAAATTATTTATTAGATTGAAAATATTTTATGCATTAAAGTTTACAAAAAATAAAGATTTATATAGTCGAAAAAAGTCCGATAGAACCAATAGAAAAGTAACTATTTTGTCACATCTTTAATTAAATTTTGTTAAATAAATTAATTTTTTATACTATAAATATCGTTTTTTTCCTAATCTCCTACGAACTGATATAATATGACCAGTAATCTATTAAATTACTGTGAGATTATATGCCTCGAAAACATATTGGTGCAGATTATTTTCACCCAAACAAATTAATAACCCAAACTATACATTGATGCGGATTGTCTATGAACTCTTTCTGAAGGTCACAGAAACCTGAACGCGGAATTCGGTGTTCTTTCGCATCTGTTATAGTTAATTTGTGGTACAGCTTTAAACGAAGCGGTCTAAAACTTTGGCGTTAAGTTAACTAAAGATGACAGGTAATTTTGACATTTGTATATATGTTGACAGGCGTCTACTATGTTTCTACATGCAAAATAAAAAGACAACCCTCCTATTGGTCTTGATCCTCGTCTTGCTTTTTGTATTAGATCAAGACCAAGACATCGCTCATTACTAGACGGCGGTGTTAGGTATACCCCCTGAAATATTATACATTCTTTGTTGGCTACGCAAATTTGTTTACAAGTAGAAAATTAGTGACAATCTGGTTTCAGAAGCAGTACCATTTTACAAATTACTTTTTTATTCTTAAGTTTTCGTTTTCTCTGGCGAAATACTGAGCTGTTCTCTGATTTTTTTTTCTTCAAAAATAACTCCGGCACTTTCTCAAGATCAAGTCGTTGTATTTCTTCCCGGGCTCAATATAGTTAATAAGGTGTTTCAATCAAAAGACATCCTTTTTCCAGTATACAAATTCGAAAATAATCATCAGTCGTAGTCAGACGGACATGACACTCGCCGGTAAACGATTGCCAATCTGTGCGAAACATCGTGCTGGGAAAAATTTGACGCATACCGCCAGTTTTCACTAAATAAAGGGATAATAGCAACACTGCAAAACGTAGGAATCCTCTCGCATTACATATATCAGTATTTCACATGCATATCTCGTCCGAGGTAATTACCATGCCACGAACGTGCAACCAACATAAGGTAACCGGAGTGGTAAGGCGTACAACTGAATTTTTTACCTTAGTGGAAAAAGCAGATTTAATTTCCGTGTTTGGATATATGATTAAAAATTAAAATTTTAATGGACGACACTTTCCAAGAAACTGATTTGTTATTTAACTGTACGCTCGTAATAAAAAAAAATCTGAAATAGTTTCCATCTATTTGGAAATCCCGGTCAAATTCAATTTTGCCTTTAATACAAACATTTAATAGAAAGAGAAGCAAAATACTTTATTTATAATCAAATAATCATGGTAGCAGATACAGAAAGGGTCGCAATTAAAAATGTTTAAACATAAAATGACGACCTGCGATCAGTGTGCATTTGCCTATTTAATTTACACTAAGGCATCACATGAAAGCAGTTTTAGTTAAAAACGTTTTTGACTAAAACTGTTTTTGCCACCTAGAAGAACTAACTGCTTTATCACCATCTGACACCTAGAAGCTGGTTTTCGTTTGGATTCTATGCAGTGGTGACTCCAAAAATATTTTTATTATTTAAAAGGTTTCCATTTCAGTAGCCAAATATCCGGAATTTATTCACTAAAAGTAGGAGGAAGAAATCAACACTTTCTTGATACTTCCCACACATTCAGCGCCTCGAATATTACAAGCTGTAATTATTTATTATAGGTAGGAGCTATCTATTAAAACTACAAATAGCTAATTTCATCAACCATCAAATCAGCAATTATCATAATTAAACACACTGTAACAGAAATGTTCATTTAAATAGATCAGTAGGTCTATTTAATTGAAAATTTGGATTCAAAATACACCAGCCGAATATTTTGAACATTCCGTACTAAGGTTTTTTAGATATTTTATGTGTGGATAGAAAAATAAAAATACTTAAGGGACTCCGATCGAGTCTTAATATGAGTACTTGGGATTCGCAGTACTAAGGTAATAATAGGCGGTTTAAGTGTAGTTCGTACCATACCTACATATAGCATGCTGTGCCGTGCTACTCCCAAGGCGTATTAATAATGCGAAGACTAGTATCGAAGACTATTATATTATTTCAGTTCAAAACTTACTTCATCTATTTCTTATTTATTTATTTGTGTGATACCCCCACAAAGGGGTACAACAAAAATTACAATCTAGTTAGGATTAGACCAAGAAATGAAATTAATCCTAATATAATTTGTTACAACTTTTATTAAGAAACTATGCATTTGTGCGTGTGCATGTGCATAAATTATATCTGCCTGTTTTCACGTTCAATCTACATAACACACTACATTACTGGATCTTTTCATTTCAGTTCTCTTTTGTTGAAACTGTTAACTTTGGATCCAGTATACTTGTATTCAGTTGATTTTGATATTTTTTTAAAGATATTTTATTGTTAAGAAGAAGATAGCATATTTTTTGGACTGCATCTATTACCCTACTAGTTTATTTTCTAATAATGATGTTAGATATTCTGTCTCAACCATTTATTGCCAACCATTTAATTTGGGTTTTTAACTTTTTCTTTGAAACATATACATATTGAATATATTTATGCGCAGTTTTCTGGTCAAAACAAAGAAATAAAAGTCTTTTCTATATAACTTTCTTCTCTAACTAGAAAAACACCAAAATTTCGATATAGGACATTTTGCCATAAAACTACCGAATTGACTAAAAAGAATACCATTAATATTGTAAATTATATTTTATCCTCTCATAGTATATGTCTATTTAATTTTTTGATGTAATGAGCACTTTGTTGCTCACTACTCACTAGTTGACTTACTTTGTTTCGTCCTACTGCTTGAATCTATTTTTGTTTTTCATCAAATCGGTGTGAGAAACTATGCGTAATCTTATAACAATGAAATGTTATTGAATGTTGAATATCCGGGAAAGTTGAGTTATTAAATATTATTGCACCTAATAACGCCCTAATGAAGAAGATGCATATATTTTATTTTTCGCCAGAAACTGTTCAATTTATTAGAATAAATATGTGTTAATGCAAAAAAAACTTTTTTCTTGAAAGCAGTACCACAATTTTATAAAACGGGCCATTAAAATACTATGGATAACGCAAACGACGCCTCGCGAATTGAAACATTGAATATATTCTATTGGTCTGACATCACCCGCCGTTCTCGTCGACGCGCGATGGCCAGCAGCAGCCAGACGTGTTCCGTTTTTGTACGTATTTAGGTGGCGTACTAAGACATTTTTGTTGCTTTTTAGCGTTGATTGAAGGAGCTTTTTATGCTTTTTTATGCAGTTATTATTTGTATGTGTTGTGTGTTCTGAGAATTTTTTAAGTAATGGCAGATTCCGGGTTTGTAAAAGCACAATCAGATAACTTGCCAAAAGTCGATGCCTTTATGTTGGCTGCTTTTATAAATATAAATTCCCAATTTATTGGTGCTGAATTACGAGGAAAAAAACAGAGAGGTATGTAACATTTATTCTTTGTAGTACTGAGGCATATTTAAGTATAAGTAGGTACCTACTGTTACGAACTTTTATATGGTTATAAATATTAATGTTATAAACTTATTTTTCAGATCAGGTAGGGAGACGTATGGAGATAATGCTGTAGGTTATGTAGAAGTGAAAAGAGACAAAAATATTTGTTTAGTACGTGGAAAAATAACTTCAGAGCATAGCGTGAAAAAGAAAGTTTTTTTTATATATTGACACCTCCTTACCCTTGTTATTTTTAAAGATTGTTTTTTTACAAAATTATAGGAAATAAATTGTTTATCAGTAATGAAAATATTATAGAAGGTGTCCCATAAACAAAAGCCAAAATTAAGTTACTTTTTTAAGTGAAACACCCTATATATTTTTGGATTCTTCGGAAATTTCTAGATATTCTAGATATATTTCATGTATAATATCCTATACCTATCTTCAAATGTTTACGTAATATTGACAGTTGAAAAGCGAAAAATACCTACAATTTTCTGGACCACCTTTTTTGAGACACCCTGTATAACTAGAATTAATTTTAAAAGAGAGTATATGAAAAACCATGCAACTTTTTTATTTAATGTTTTCTTCTAAAACTTGCAGTTAAGGCTGTATGTGGGTGTCAAAATATAATGAATAACCCTGTACATTCAAATTTCATATACCTATGTAAGACAATATACATAAATATATGAACTAACATCAAAATGATCTTCACAACAATAAATCGTAAAAATAGAGGATAATTTAACGTTTTTCTTTTCATCTCTTCTCATGGCCTTGGATCATTTTTTTCTGTTTTCGCTCATCCATTACTATTTATAAATACCACTAATTACTAATTATGTAATAATTAACACAAATAACTAAAATTTTGACTCGGATTCAACAGCGTTTAAAAGTAAACTGTGTAAAATAAACACGCGTCTGGCTCCATTCAACCAGAAGAACGGCGGGTGACGTCACAGCGGCAAGGCGCGGTAGAGAGCGTTTGCCCGGCCATTTAAATTAACTATATTTAATTATTTTATATTAGAGGCATTTCTTAACCGATATCAACAATTTTTTTTGTTTAATTTGTAATTATATGAACTATTTTTTAAAACCATTATTTAAAAACATGCATTTTCCTCATTACGCTCTCCTTTACGTGTTAACATTTTTCCGGCAATTTTATTAACATTTGAAATTGTCACAACACAACACGATGCCTAGTTCGGATTCTTTTTCACTTATTTTTTACTACCCAAAACAGCGTTACATCACACAAACCTCGTACCTGAGTGTTTTATAGTTTTAATAACTGCACTAGCAAAGAACTAAAATATTTAAATATTATCACAAAGCCACGATTTCACTATTATTTCAATACGATCAACATGAACTGCCAGGGCTGGTAGATCTCGATAAAAGAAACATATTTTCTCTTTACCGTTTTTCAAGGAACGCCACAATAACCGAGTTATTTTATTTTGAAAATTTCCAAAAAAAATGTATTTTTGCTTAAATTTTGAGTATTGGATTTTTTCAGGGTTTTCTTTCTTGTAAATTTAATCTATTACCTATATGTTGCCATATTATCAGAAAATTATGGTTTTTAACTACAAACTAAAAAAAATTCCAAAACATTTTTCAAAAAATTACAAATTTTGAAAAATCTCTTTTCGCGAAGAAAGCCTCATAATCGTGACTCTGGGTTCGAAATATACTACCCCTAAAAAGATTTGCACTTATTTAAGACTCACCCTGTATGTCAGTGAGTATACTTGCTTAATATGCTTTCATCATCTGTACTCCATTATTCAAATCAAAAGTTATCAAAAAAATTAATAATTATTAGTCTATAAATATTTTCTAAAAAAAACTTGGAGATATTAAAAATGTCACTTAGAATAGTCAATAATTAAAACTCGATTTTTCTGATTTTTCTGTAGGGTGAGAGAAGTAGAAAAGTTTGGAGAACTTGAACAAAGTCATTAAAAAATCGCCGGTCATTTATAATCGTTGTCGGGAGACGGGCAAAGTGCAGCATATATCCGGAGGGGCAGCAATTGTTTAAAACTTCCAAGTTTTAACCACACGTTTCACAAAGTATAAAAGTTTACATGCTAAATTGGCGGCGATAATTCATTTTACCCTATCGAAACTACAGCCCATATTTCACATCTGTATTTGTTCTCCCTCGTCTCGCTTGTTCTATGGTCTTCTTAAACTTCATATGTAAAAATGCTTTTTAAATTAGTTTAAATATAAATCCGTCATACGTCGTCTCTTGTTGTTTTTAACCAGTTTTATTGGTTTATTTCAAAAATGACAGACCGTATTTCCATTTTATTGGTTTGAAGGAACCATGAACGACAAACGGACGCCAATGCGTATGAACTCGCCTTTTGATTTTTGAGACTTGTTAAACTCTTGCCTTGGTTATAGGTTATAATTTTGTGTCAATTTATGTTAAATAACTGCGTTTTGGAAGATGATGCATTTTGATTCGTGTTATTACGTGTGTTTTGTGTCTTTTGAAGTCAAGTGGAGGAAAAATCGAGGGAAAATTAACTGTAGACCCAGAGCACAGTTTATAGTTAAGACTCGCTGTCCAGGCAGAAAATTTTATACACCAATAAAGTTACCATCAATAAAGTTTGTATACCATCTCGTCGTAGATAAGTGCATCTCGTATATACTACAAGGATCGTAATAAACATATACTACTAAAGTAGCTGTAAAATATCGGCATCACACTATAGGTAAATAATGGATTTTAGTACTGCAGAAAGATAATGTCAAAAAGTAGGTACTGGTTTAAAAAAAATTAAGATTAAAGTTAATTAATCAACCTTTAAAGTATAAAATTTGGTAAGTGTTATTATTAGTAAAATAGTTTGTTGTATGTATGTTGTTTTATTTATTCCTGTGGAATATTACAAATTTGTATTTGTACATAAGTTATATTGATAAATAATATAGTAATAAATGCGGGAAGTTTCTTGAAACTTGAAAGTAAGAAATAATTATTCTTTTTTATATTTTTTTGGTATGTGATGTTTTGTTCTTTTTTTTGTATTAACACATACCATTTTTTTAAATAAAATAACTCAATTACATATTTTCAGTTTTATACAGTTTTTTTTACAATATTTTGAAGTAATTAATCACTGATCAATCAAATTTTAAATATATTAATTTTCTGCTATGCATTCCAGTTGTACCAACTTATTTCTTTGTAAAATAAAATAAACTACGTTGAAATTAAAATCACAGACATATCTATCACTGTCAAGGATCTTGTCGTTGGACAGACTATATACTGTAGTCTGTAGCAAAGTTTAGTTTACGAATTTGGTTGTGTTTTCCTAGTTTTAATTGTCTAAATCCCTGCGTAATAAATACTTATTGAATGGATTTATATCAAACCATGCTGGGTGCTAATAAAGTATTGTTTACAGATTTCTCTTAAGAACAATAAAAGAACATTGCTTTTAAAAATTGTCCGTGGATCATACTTTTGTTGACATCGGGTCATCGGGTCATCGGGTCAATCAATTATTTTCCCAATCAGCTCGATATATTGATAATGTTACCAGTATTACTTATCAAGCAATACTACTCTTATACTAATCAATTAACCGTAAACAATCATATCATATACAATTTCATATACTAATTCATTGTAATAAAAGTAAATCATAAAAACATTGTAATTATATTCCTGCAGTTTAAGTGAAAAGTTTTGTTTTTAAAAATACCTCTATCTCTATCTCTATCTATATCTAATTTGTAAATCTCTAAACATTAAACGAGATGTAATTAACGAAACATCATCGTAACAACAGATATTTTAGAAAGGTCTAGGTTTATTATTTCACTGAGATTTATGAAAAAAAGTCCTTTGCCTTGGGTACAGATACAGCCACGTTTTGGAAATAGCTCAAAACGAAACAAATTTGAACGAGGCAACAAGAAACGCCAAAACCCCTTTGGGTGGCCGCCTTTTAAATCAGTTTGGAACATTCTAGGAGGAAAAAGATTTTTTTTTCCAAACGTCACAAAATTATTAATTTTTGCGACGTGATTGACAATATAAAAAAGGCATTTTAACGCCTAGGCATAAAAGTAAAGCCCTTTTACGCCTAAGCACAAAAATATATTATTGAACTGACGTAAAGTGTCAAATTCAACGAGCGTAACTATAGTTTCTCGATATATAATTAGACACTAGGTATGATTTTTAAATCTTTTTATATTATTCGGAACGTTTGAAATTGGTTAAAAAATTATTTGTGGCGTTTGAAAAAAAAGTAGTATGTATGCTTTATTTGGAGTAAAAATTACTTTTTGTGCCTCGGCTGCAAGTCAAACGTACAGCTCGCCACAAAAAGTGTAATTTTTACTCTTAATAAAACAATGTACTATTATTTCTTATATCTATGACAACTTGGAATTGAAACTGAATTTTGAAAGCCCAAAGGTAGGTATATTATTTTTGAATTCTGAATTACGTTTTTATGAATTAGTAATACAGAAACAAACAAACATTTATTATTCAGATACACCTGGAAGGGTGAGAACCAATAATTTATTTGTTGTTTAATCCGAGATTATGGGGCGTTAAACAAGCCGGCTCAAGATAAAGGTTAAACAGTTTAGATTTCAAAGGCCTTCTTCCGCGGTTGCTTACATATGCTTTATTAATTAATCAACGCAAAACTTCGGGAAGTCTTATCTTGTCAACAAACATGTTTAATTGCGGGAGGGTAATGTATGTTTGTTCCTCCTCAAAAGCGAAAGTCGTTGCAGGAATAACAATCAGGCCGCAACAAAACACTTGTCACGTACACGGAGAAAAGTGATAAATTGTTGTTGTAGAGGTCTAAGAAATGCTTGGTTTGCCATTTTTGATAATAATTAAAATATTATATTTATAAGTTCATCTTTCCAATACGAAGTTAGTCCATCTTCAGAATGTTCTGAAGATATCTTCAGCCCATTCTAAAAATACTTCATAGTCTATCACCAGATTAGACATTCTCCTCAATATTAATGGTGATATGCCGGCAGCACGCATTTGTAAAGCCCTTCCTATGTTTGTATCCACTTCGCTACCCCTGTGCCTTACACCAGCATGTGCATGTCCTTGATTGGATGGGAGTATAGTTTTTCCTGTTCTAGCCTTGCTTTCCCAAATAGAAAGTATCGTTTGTGATCCATGGCCTCGCAGCGACATTCCATTTCAGGATCTTTATCGCCGAGTCTGCAGCAGTCTTCCTAATATACTGCCGTCCTAACAGAAAACGCAGTAACTCCAAAAAAGGGATTTCGAGAAAAATAGGTTTTACTGTTTGTTTATTGTTAGTTACCTTTTTGATAAAAAATGATACTTTTTTTTAAGGAATATTAAAATATAAGTATTTTTTTGTATATTTGCCTAATTTTTATCCTATTTAATGACTTTAGTAAAAAACAATTTAATTAAATGCATTTTGGCTTAGCAGTTCAATTATGTTTATTTAGTAATTACTAAAGAATAATGCAGTAACTAAGGAATATTTGCCATTTTACTGCGTTTTTATCTAGTATTCTTTGATGTACCGCTATTACAATAAATGAGAAAAAAGGTCACTTTTTTGTTAAACTATAGTATAATAATTTTAACTTTATTCCATAATTTGCTTTTTTACTACCTTTATTTCCGGATTTCACTACTGGAAAGTTGAATAAATATGTATAACAATAAAAGTAAGCCCCAAACCACAGGTAATTTATGTACAGAAAAAAATATATTATTATACATATACTTAAATCGAAAAAGTAAATTTAATAAGTAATACATATTGCAATAACAATTAAAAACTATTCAAAAGAAGTTTTTAAATCACTGACGTTATCAGCAACATTGATGTCATTCCAAAACTGCCTTCTTTCTTCTGTCATAAGAGGGCATAATTTTTTTATTATGCCGTCGTTTTTTTCTTTACTTATTCCTCTCGGATTTGTTCGAGGAATTGGTTTCTGTATCCCGTCCCTTTCAGACTTAACCTTCAAAAACTTTAAAATTCTTGGAGTGGTTGAATCATAATTGGTAACATATTGTAACCAATTTTTCCCCGCTCTGCAAACACCATTGTTATTTCGGACAAATACGGTCGCGGCTCCGTTTTTTTTTTATTTTGGCTTGGGAACTATGATCAAGCCAGTCGTAGAAGTGTCCGATTTCCATTTCAATTACCGTTACTTTTCCCGAATTGGCATTTTGTACGGCATTACTAAGATCTTTAAAATCGCATACGCTACCCTTATATTGCATAGAAAGTTCCACCTGATGGTGGAAACTATCCGCGCGAAATATTTGACTCATATTTTCTTTGGTTGTATGTCAGGACTCTTTACCATATAGATCAGAAAGGAAAAAAAACAATTTTTATTTTGAGTGGAACAGTTATCCAGCCATAACGTAATTTTTGCGAAATCCTGATTTTCCAAGAAGAAGGAGTGAAAGGTACTTATAATATCTTCCTTTTTTCTTCCAGCAACACCTTCATGCCAAACAGCAGCTACTGGTTTTACACCAACTTGTTTTTTCCCGACAGGGACAAAGGATTCGTTAAAAGCAATTATACGTGGTGTAAATAAGGCCACTTTATATTGGTCTAACCTGGGGAGCATAATGACCTTTTGCAAATCTGCCGAGTAGCAACTTCATCATTACTTCTTTCTTTTTCAGCTTCTTCTCTATGCATTTTTCTTGATTCTGCAGCTTTTTTTATATGTATGCTGTAAGTTTTACACGTCTCACATTCCAGATCTATATTTTCTTTCGAGTGACCATGATTTTCAAATACCGTGCAGCACTCACACTCCTCATGCCCGAGTTTTGTAAAGGATATAATTTTAGCCTTAACTGCTAATCTGTACAACTCGTAAGAGCACGTAAAGGTTGGATGTTTGCTCCGGAAATCTTTATACATTAATTCTAGTACAACAAAGTTACTGCATTTCAGGTTAAAAATATGTGACGTAGTTTTATGGTAATACAAATTATTTAAACAGTATATTTTAGAATACTGCATTTCTCTTTAGAAGTTATGTTTGCTGCATTTCTCAATAGTAATTACATGACGTGTCAGAGTTACTGCAATTTTATTTTTCAAATTTTGGGGGAACATTTTTTTTTTCAAAAAATCTGAGATGGCAGATTGATAGAAAATATGTTAAAGAGTGCAAATCTACCAAAATCTCAAAATCGCTAAAATTCGAGTTGCTGCGTTTTCTGTTAGGACGGCAGTATAGGTTCAGCTTGTTCCGGTAGCACTTCACAGCCATGTGTCTTGTTAAGGGACCTGTTATAATCCGCGATTTATTCCTACTGAGATGGCAGTTCCTTTGGTATCAGAATTAAGGATGGAAGATTGCTATGCCTGAAGGTCTTGCTCACATTTCTGACAAAGATGTCTACGATTAAAAAAAAATAATTAAAATGGGCGATGAAAATATAGATTTCCACTTTGCCATTGTTACTTTCTCTCTATAATAAAAAGGCTATACTAATCTAATTTTTTAATCTCAGTTTCAGATTTTATACGGACTTGTGTCAAACTAAATATAAAAGTTAGCTACCAAATGCAAAAGTCATGTTTCATTGAATTGAATCTTGAATTGTCTCTCATTGGTATTGTTCACAGCCTCCAGTGTTCTTCAGAATCTTCAGTATTCCACAAAGTATAGTAAAAGTAATCCTCTATTAAGTCATTTTCATCTTGAAAACTTGAACATGTTTATTTTAAAAAGCATATTACGCCTGAATGAAAAACATGCGTAGGATACGCCTAGCCGCGAGTGCGGTAATCCATAAGTGCGTAATATTGGCTTTTGTAACATGTATTAGGTACCCTTACCTAGGTACCTACCACCAGAGTTGTACAGGGTGGCGCACCTCATTCGCCTCGTTCGCCTCGTTGATTATACGAAAACGGAAAGATGTAAAAACAAAATATTTTATGGGTATATGTGGGAAGGCAATGCGCATAATTTAAAATTATTTTGAAATGTACAGGGTGTGTCAGAAATAAGATCCATACCAAAGTTATATTTTTTTATAGAACACCGGGTATTTTATTTCATTTTTGGATTCTTGGGCATAAAAAAGGCATTTATTATAAGGATTTATTATGCTTAAAAGGTTTTGTTTTTGAGATATTTAAAAATATTTAAATATGCATGCTACAATAAAAAAGTTTGTCAACACCTTGTACATTACTTTTCAGAATTAATTCTTTTGCTGACTTACAAGCCAGAGATATGAACTTTACTAAAACATTGATTGCTTCCTTAAATGTATACAGGGTATCAAAAACTGCTGGTCAAAGAAAGAAATACTGTCAAAAGTGTCTACCGACAGCGCATTGCAAGCTCAATAGGTATCTACAGCTGATGGTATTGACAGGCGCAGCCATGTACATATTTTGTCTGTCAGAAGAAGAAATGGCAGAACACATTCTACTTCAGTGCGATAGCCTGTCAAATGTGCGTTTCTATAAAGGGTGGCCTGAACTGTATTCCGGAAACTTCGGAAGCATATTTTACGGATAAAAATAAGTTAAAAAGTTCGTATAAATGTATGTCCTAATATGCTTAGTTTCGATGATATAGGATGTAGAAATTTCATTTTTATTTCGATTTTTTCCAAATAATTTCTGAAGGAACGTCAATATTTGGACGAAAATTAGTATCGGGGCGTTTTTTGACATGAGAAATTTGATTGTGATGTCAATATGACTCCTACTTGTAGAGGGCGCCACCTGCATACTTTTAACTGGTTTGAAGACTAATAACTTTTCGTCCGTACCTGTATAAAACCACTGGGTAAAAAATATACATTTACGACGTTTTTTACGTTTAAAAGGTCTCTTGGTAAAAATCGCTACAAGTAACCGCTCTCAAGATATTTAGAATGAAAATAGTCAATATATATGTCATTATTGACAAAACATAAACATGTTGAGTAGGTACCATTGCGATAAAAAAAAGTAGTACAAGAATTAGTAGTCCCAGATAGAACTCCTGGTCTTTAAGGATATTTGAATTATATTGATTTTTTTTTTGATTTGGCCAATAACACTGTTTTTTTGTTTATCCCTAATGTATCTGCAATGTCCCTTATGTGAACCCCATCCCTTAATCGCGTAAATATAATCGATTTTTGCTCTGAAGTTAAAGGCATTTTTTTGAAAATTACGTGACACTGACCCAAGAATATAGACCAGCAGATTAAATCATATTTTGTTGTACTAGTTTTTTTTTATCGCAATGGTACATAGTTATTTGACTGAAATGGTAAATTTGAGAACATTGTATTTTTTAAATTAATCACAAATTTTTCTTCGAAAAAAATGATGATAAATAAAACAATGTCTGTTGAACTTTTGGCAAAAAACATTTCAAATTTATGATTTCAGTCCAATAACTATTTAGTCAACATATTTAATTTACGTCAATGAAAACAGGTTACTTCAGAAATTATTTGAAAAAAATTGAAATAAAAATGAAATTTCTACACCTTGTATCTCCGAAACTAAGCATTTAAGGACATACATTTATACGAACTTTTTTACTTATTTTTATCTGCATTAACATAATGGAGAGTTGGTTTGGTTTGTTTTTAGACATTTTGAAAAGGATAGATCTGGAGAATAAAACCTGGAGATCAGAAGATAATTACTCAACATTTGTAAAGGTTACAGTGTGCAACAGACCAATAGTCACCCCAAAAAATCTAATCAGATCTCAGTTATAACAGAACTGGATTTCTTCTTGCAAACGAAAGAAACTTTGGTCGGACTACGAAGAGAAACAATTTCCTCTGCAATTTTTCCGAGTGTAAGCCGCATTATAAGGCTCGTCGATATAAACGCGCGCGGCCCGGCGGGATTTCAAACTCATCCTCTCCGCAATTATTCATTCGCGCCATAACATATTCCGCTTTTAATCCCCCGCTCGCGTCGCTCTTTGTTTATCGACCGGAGAAAATGAGTCCGTTTCTTTTCAGAAAAGGCAAAAGTTTTAATGACCGCCCGCTCCTCACCGCCACCCCTTCGGGCCGACGACGACGTCCGCCGCCCCCCTCGCCTGCCGCCGCCACCTTCTTTTTCTACCGTCTTCCGCCGCCCTCCCGCTCGCGCCGCTCTTGTCTTTACCGCTTCCGCGAGATCAAGGATGGGCAGGTGACGAAATTCTGATTTTTTTTTGCGTTTATGATGTTCCTATTCCAAAAAAGAAATAATGAGATATTTTGGGTAATAGAAGCCCTAACGAAACAAGGTATAAACAGTCTTTATACAGTGATGTTGCGAGATATATGTTAAATACGTTGCGTTATATATGTTGTGCCCCTTGCGCCCTCAACAAATAATAATTTTGTTTATTTTTTTTTAATAAAAAAGATTAAATTAAAGAGAACACTTCTTTATATTATTATAATATATAGTTTTCTAGAACAAACGCCCAATCTATAGGCTTGGTGTATGTCAGTTTGATTTCAACAAATTCTGACCGCAGCACTTCAACGGCAGAAATCAGAAATTATCATTATGTATTTCACGCCGTACAGTCATGCAGAAGTTTCCAATAGTGGCAGAAAATCAAAATATCGGAAGTATTTTTTTTTTAATTGTAATTTCACTCGTATAGTTCCCAATAGTCCATATTTTCAGAATCGTGAAGATTTTTGAATAAAAACGGGCCCAATATTAATCCCTGATAAGAAATGTTCGAGCTTATAAGATTATTAACTGAAGCTAAAATATTTTGATTAAATTTTGATTAAATAAAATGAGTACGTTTAACGTTGGTGATAAATTAGCTAAAAACTGATGGTACTCTGAGAAAGTACAATGTTTGCAACTGTTTTTCCTCATGGTAATTCTAGTTTTAACTTCCCTGGTATCATAAAAAAATCAATAAAGACCTTGATGTAATTAAGAACTGCTTAATCTAAAATCACATTTTATGTAAGCTAATACAAAATGCTCCAAATTGCTCCAAAAAAATATGATATAGGTTACAATTATTAGCCTTTTTTCTTCATAACTACGAAGTTTCATGACCAACATTAACCCACAAATACCCTTTAGGTTGCCTAACTCTCCCGAAAATCATGATTTAGTTTCCCAAAATAAATTACGTATTACAGTATATTACTGGATGTTTCTTAGGTGTTTGGTTTGGTTTGGTTTGGTTTGGTTTGGAAAGGAAACTGTAATATATTTTCCCTTATTCAATTTAATTTTCGATATACAAAGTATTCAAATTTAAAAATAATTTTTAATGTGTAATTTTAACTAGCTTTTCCTAGTTAAGCCTAAGTTTCTATTCGTTATGTGCTTATATGACATTAAATTTAATATTATTAGAAATCTCATTAATTTTGAATAATTATTGTTAATATATACTACAAAGACATGTCAATATGTCTATGTATAACATGTCAATATTCAGTTAACAACTTTTATCAAGAATATCATGCACCTTCTAGATACTAATTTTCTCGGATATAGTAAGAGATCACCAAGACTTCTCCTGTCAAGTAAAATAGAACAGCATCCTGAGGCTCCAAAACTTATTATAGATTAAATTATTCTATTTTTTATGCATTTCCTAAATCCATCTTAGATATATTATCCATCTTATCTAGAAACTTTAAGATAATTTTTAGTTTCTTTTTCTTGCGTATTAAATTCTTGTAACTAAGTTCTAATTATAATCTAGTCTAAGTATAATATTTTTACCACAGGTAATCCCAGATATTTCTAAATTATAGAACATTTAAAAATATAACTAAAATTAAATGGTTGTAAGTGAACAACTGCTTACATGTAATGCGAAAAGAGCGCTCTTAGAGTCTTTTAGATGTTTTGGTGTTACTTTAATTAATATCTAACCACATAAAATATACAGATGTATTTAATTTCTCTTTTTTTTCTTTTTTTTTCATGGAAATGAATGTAAATATGCCTGTGTTCTGCAATATCCATATATGTTTTATTTGTAATTTTATGACGTAAATTTTTTTGAATTGATTTGTATTGTATGACATTTTTTTTATTATTTGTATATTTGTTTTTGTGCTTTTTTGTTTTGTGAACGCTTTGTCGATGAAGCTGTTTTGGCTTTTTGTTCAATAACGCGTTGTTTTTTTTATATTTTTTAAGTTGAATTTAAGTAATACTTATTGGTAACTAGTTCTGAAAAAAGGATTAATTATTTTAAAAACGAAATGATAATTCTATTCTAAGGGGCTGAAAATAAAACCCTGTATATTTATTTATGTGTTTACACAAACTTTTTTTTATTTTTTAAACTTTACAAAGAACAGAGTATTAAATTATATATGCTATTAAAGACAAAATAATATAATTAAATTTTTTACAACACATTTTTTATTTTTTACAGCCAATTTAAGTACATTCTGTATACATAATTCAATTTTCTGAATTCAAAACATCACTTATATACTTAGAAAACCACATTTAACAAAAATAATTTAAAAAAATGTAGTAGTAAGTTGAAAAATTGTTTTTTGCTACTTTTCGCGTTTTCGGCATCACTGTGCGCCGCCAGCGTCATGTTGGTCGCATTAAAATAATATTGAAATCGTGATTTTGTCATAATATTTAAGTATTTTAGTTTTTTGATAGTGCAGTTATTAAGATTATAAAACACTCAGGTACTAGGTTTGTGTGACGTAACGCTGTTTCTGGTAGTAAAAAATAAGTGAAAAAGAATTCGAACTAGGCGTCGTGTTGTGTTTTGACAATTTCAAATGTTGCCGAAAAAATGTTAACGCATAAAGGAGAGCGTAATTAAGGCGTTGTTGGGTGCAACAACATTCAATAACTCAACTTTCCCGGATATTCAACTCTCCCGAAACAACATTTTATAGGTTCATAGTTTCTCACACCGATTTGATCAAAAGCAAAAATGAATTCAAGATTCAGGCAGTTCGACGAAACAAGTGAGTAAACAAAGTGTTCGTTACATAATCAAAACATTAAATAGACTATGAGAAGGATAAAATATAATTTGCAATTCTAATGGTATACTTTTTTAATCATCAAACGTACCATTTGCGGAAAATCTAAAATAAACATATTACAAAGAGGTGAAACAATGAAGTTGGGCATTGTAGATTATGCGTGGCCCAAGCAACACAACATAAAATCGTCGGAAGCACGGGTTGTCCACAATGAACCCCATTGGAAAAAGCACAACTTTAAAGAGGCCGTATTCAAATCCAACAATAATAAAATCTTTAGCAATCCAAGTATGTATTCCAAGGCAGGTATTCTTAGTGGACAACTCCATGCTTGACTGCATCCAACCACTTCACGGTTGAATGCTCTGTTCTAGTATACAGGGCGGATACAGGAATTTATTTTAGGGGGGGGGGGCAAAATAAAAAGCAATGTAGAATACGCTTTTTAGGGCGCCATTTTTATCCCAAAAGCCTAATATTTTACACAATTTACAGATTTTAGGGGGGCCCGGGACCCATGGCCCCCCCTCTGTATCCGCCACTGCTAGTATATAAACTTAGTAGTTTTAAGATTTGGATTAATTCAGACTTGATAACGGTCAGTAATAATTCTGACCGAAACGTGTGAGCAAAATAAATAAAGACAATGGAAGTCCGAAATACTTTTAGTTTCAATACTGAATCATTGTCTACCACATTCAAAGTAGCCTTTTAATATATTCTATGATATAATTTAGTTATGGTAATAATGATTTATTATATTTTGTACAAAGATACAAAATTAAAATTTTAAAGAACTAATTTCACAATTAAAATGCGTAATTATTTGTTAATTTTCAGCGATCCCAACCCTGGTTCGGGGGTGGAAGAAGGAGGAAGATCGTCTCAATCAATAATTGTCACGAGACGGGGCTACATACACATTCGCGTGCATACATTAAGAAGGGAAATCTTTTCTCTGCGAGAATTTTCTTGGACCGGTGGCTCGGCGGCGACCGGCCTACGCTCGTAACTCTCGGCCATAGTCAGCATTTTATCGATTAAGGTATGTGGTCTTTGGGCAACAAAGGTATAGATGTAATACACAGAGTTACAGTTATACAAGTACAAACATTTTTAGTGATGAAATATCCCAGAAATATGTCTATGAGTTTTTTGCGAAAAAAAAATGTTTGAGTTTTTTTAAATTTTGAGATAAAAAATATAATATCTTGATAATAACGCAACGTAGGTAGAAGATGGTTCTCAAAATGTTAGGATTTCTTTTTTTAATTTTCATGGTAAAATAACTCGCTATTTTATACTTATTTCAAAAACGGTAAAGAAAAAATATGTGTCATTTATCTACCAGCCATGCAAATATTTGCACATATTTAAAACTCACCCTGTATATATCAATTACCTTTTTTATTAATATTTTACTTATAGAGTGACAATTTAATAAGCATCAATCGGGAATATCTGTTAATCAAAAAATATTATCAGGAATATTGTATATTGGGGGACTGAAGGGGGTATTAATAAGTATGGCTTATTGTCTTGATGGTTGCCTGTATGGTCTTGGTCTTGATCTGTCACAAATGAATTATAATTCAAAAAGGAATTATAATTCGTTATAGAAACGCTCCTCATACCACTACGAGGGAAAAACAATTAAAGTTAAGTATTTAGAAAGCACATTCCTACCAAATTTGATTTATTAATGCCAAATACAGCAATTCTAACAGAAAATAAAAATAATTAGACAGAAAAATATTACAGTTGAAAAAAGATGAAGATTTTTGGTTCTCGACGATCAAGAATCATCTAGAGTCATGGTTAAGACTATGATGTCTATGATATACCCTGCTGGCAAGCGAAACCTTGGGTCGGCGTTTACATGTATAGGAGTTAATCGCTATGGCAATTTAGGAAGTCGGAGAGAGCAAAAATACGAGGTATTTATTACATAACCACTTAATTTTACGCTAGATTCCATGCGCTTGGGAAAATACTTGCTTTCTGTCTTTATTCAGTACATCTTATTTTGCTATGCGTGTTGACCGTACTCTTCATACACACGAAAATCGGCACCCAGTACCATAAATGCCAGCCCTAGTAGAAGTACGACATCTGAAACTTAAATTTGATTCTAGTGATATACCTACTTGGTTTTCATTTAACAAATCGATTGCCCATGGATGACTTGAAGTTGTAAATAAAAATAATTGCAATTATTATTTATATTTTCTACAGTTCTTTCACTGTCTTGTTTCATATTTTCATTCGTTTTAAAATACTATTTTTTATTTGTTCTGATCAGACTGCTATAAATGTGCCTTTCAAGTAATATTTAATGATTTCTATTCATTCATTGGTCTCGTATTAGGAACAGCGTAAAATTTACAAATTAACTTTTTAGAAATCTACGATTTTGTTTGTGGTTTCTGAACTACTAGTAGTATTATTTATTTGCACGTAGCTGTTTCACGCATATATTTGTTCCTGTTAAAAATATTACAACTAGAACATATTTTAAATTTAATTTAATTAATATGTCTGTACTATTAGACGTAAAAAATTATTGCGTTAAGAGTTCATTTCACTAGTCCGAAAAAGTAGCAAAATAAGCGTTCGGCATTTAACGTTTTATGTAAAACTGGCTAGGTATTTTTAAACAAATGAAGAAGATAATTAAAGATAAAGGATTATACTATAATACTATATCCATATTGTAGAACATTTTTAGAAAACTTCTTTATTTTTAAGATTTCGATGATCAAACATCAACAAAATATTCCTTATGTTTGGACTAAATTTTCTCGAAAACAAAGCCATAATTTAAAATTCTGTTACAACACGGACATAGATTGCAGTTTTGTGATTACAGTGATATGTAATTGATATAGTTTTGTAATAAATTGCTCGTTATTTTATGGCAAATGCTGATGCTCTGCAAACTTTAATCAAGCCCTAATCAAAGCACGTGTGTTTGGAATTTTGAGTGTGGCTTAACGCGACAGGATCGGGCTAAGCCTAAGGCAGATTTCTGATATATAATATACAGGGTGGCCCATCGAAAACGTTCCGCAAGGCATAACGGCCAGGAATACGTCAATTTTGTTTGTGAGGGGGACAACTTTTGCCCCAAAAATGATTGCAAAATATTCAACCCTCTAAGCGGGGGTGTCATCTCCCAACTTTTTTCAAATGGAAAGGGGGGTCAAGTGGCACCGCAATGAAAAGAGCTTTCTATTCTCTATATTTTCCTGCTTCGTTTTTGAAAATCGGTCGAGTCATTGAGAAAATATGAAGGATTGAAATTTGAAAAGTTTATTTAAGCATTTATCAAAGTAAATGATAATTAAGGATAAATTCGACCAATTTGCTGTTTTTTCTTATTATTTCTAGATGTTTACGCATTTTTTCACTTGCCACAACGTTGAACTATCAGGTGCGGTAGTTGCTAGATAGTTCTTCTAAGTTCTTCTCAATATCGTTAAACTGACCTACAATAGAATTTCCAAAAATACCAGCCCACACGTTCAATTTCTGAAGGTTTTGTGTGTGCACCTCGTGAAAAACCCTGGGGTTGTCCTCAGCCCAGTACCGACAGTGCCGATTAACTACACCATTCAAAAAGAAAATACACTCGTCTGAAAAACACACATTAAATAGGAAATTATTATCATTCGCCACTCGTTCACTCATATCGTCAATCGTCTTCGTTGAGTTCTTGTACCAACTAAATTTTGTACGGGTAGAACTTGTGTTTTTTTAATATCCTTTGGAAACTTGTACCATTCCTGTTGGTCTCATTGGCTAATTTTCTTGTACTCAGAATACTGTCCATGACAACTTGGCCCAATACGAATACCTTCATAGCTTCATTTACTACAAGATTTTCCCTCTGCCTCTTTTTATTCATAACGGAACCAGTTTCGCGAAATTTTGCTACTAACTGGCGAACAATTCTGCCATAAAGGTGTTTGTCAGGATGGCGTTCATTGAATATTTGCGCAACCCGATTGCAAACATCTAGAAATAATAAGAAAAAACAGCAAATTGGTCGAAGAAATTTATCCTTATCATTTATTCTGACACCTAAATGTTTAAAAAACTTTTCAAATTTCAATCCCCCAACGACTCGACCGATCTTCAAAAACGAAGCAGGAAAGTATAGAGAATAGAAAGCCCTTTTCATTGCGGTACCCCTTGACCCCCCTTCCCATTTGAAAAAAATCGGGGGATGACACCCCCTCTTAGAGGGTTGAAGATTTTGCAATAATTTTTGGGGCAGAAGTTGTCCCCCTTACAAACAAAATTGACGTGTTTTTGAATTTTCTGAAAAAAAAATTACCGTGGCCGTTATGCCTTGCGGAACGTTTCCGATGGGCCGCCCTGTATATTTCCTTCGACCATACACCCGCTTTACCCGACCCCTGAGAGCGACCCGAAAGTACAGCGTAATAGACTCTTAAAAATTGGTTGAGAGCAATGTTCTGTAAACTGTAGTTCTGTAAAATATAACATACTGCTCACTATCAGTGAAAACGAATTATGTTAATGAATAACAGACATATTGATTTTTAGAGATATATATTTGTGAATAAATTCCGGAAATATAATAATAACATTTCCAGGAGAAAAGAATCTACTCTCATCTAAAATACAAAATAATTCTTAATAATATAGTCTACTATTTGTTAAATACGATTCGGACGTAGTATTGTGCATGATCAAGTTGCTGTAATTGCTATTCAATTTACTAAATAATATGTATTTATCGATTTACAAGATTATTTTCAACCTAACCCTTGTAGCAATCGTATACAATATGTATATGAGAAGACGTACGTATGGCTGCAAAGGTTTGCGTGATTTTGCGGAATTTATTTGTCTGTAATCAATAAACGGAGCGGGCCTGTCCATTAAACGTAGATTAAAAGTCCTTGGTACCGAACAAAAAAAGATAAAATTAAATTCCTGTTACATATTTCTGCTACAGTTTTTGATTTAACAATTTTGCATGTTCTTGTCTAATAATAATAAATAATAATGTAATTGTTTAAGTTGAGAGCAAGAAGAACAAATAAAATATGTATATTACAGTCTTATTGTCAAATGTTCTAGTTTCTATTCATAAACTCCTACAGGGTGTATCCTAAGTAAATATAAATATTTTAACGAGCGTTCATAATCATCATCATCATAATTTTCAGCTTATTCAACCATTTCCAATTATAATATACTCTTACATATTTAAGGTAATCTTTTTGTAGTTGGGCCCATTGTTGTCTATGGTTGGCTATGCGGGCCCAAGTTATCCCTGCAAATTTCCCCTGCTGTTTGGTCTTCCTCGTGAGTACCATGCTGTAATTTTTATGGTCCATCTGTTGTCCGTCCTTCTTGCCAGGTATCCTGCCCATTGCCACTTGAGGAATTTGATTCTGAGGATGACATCTATTACCTGGGTTTTTTGTCGTATCGACTTGGTTATTACCAGCATATTTCGTTTCATTGAGCGTTGTGTGCCCAGCAATGTCCTTATGATGTCCGTTTTAAGTGTCGAGGTTTCGTCATTACTGGTAACACACATTGGTCGAATGTTTACTTCTTTAGATAAAGTGGCATTCTAGATTTGAATATGATCGAGTTTCTTAAATAAGTACTCCATGCTAACTTAATTCTTCTGTTGATTTCTGGTAGTAGAGATCCAGAGTATGTATTAGTTCTCCCAAATATATGTATTTTTTTTACTATTTCCAGTGCTGTCTAGAATATCTTTTCTGTCCACTACTTGTACATTACTTTAGTTTTTGCTCAGTTCATTTTGAGACCCACTTTATATACCCAGAACGATATATCCATCTATACAGAAAATACTTTGCGTTGTTAATATAAAAATGGATCATAGTTCAATAAATTTATTTTAAGAATTGAAGATCATAAGTAAGAGACAGGCTAAGTGCCAAAATAAAGAAAATGTTTTTTTTTCTTAAAATCATGCTAACCGCCATTACGGATAATATATCAGTTGTACGAATAAAATACTAGTCCTTATTCTAAAGTAATATTCTTATGAATCTTTAGAATATTTGTGTTGTTTAGAAACATTTTATGATTCTGTCAGGAGTAAAGCAATAGGATTATGTGGACAAACATAATTGCCAACATCCATAGAGGATAGGCACTGAAAGAAAAAGAAGAAGTCAGCAGTCAAAATACAGAATAAATCGTGAAATCGTGAACTATAATATATCTGAAGATTAGATGTTTGGTTGAATGTGGTAGGCAATGATGAATTATAAAGTAAACTACGAGTATCTGCTTCGACTGACATAGCTTTTAGTTTTATTTTTTTTTATTTTCTTATTTTTTATACGTGACCATCCTATGCCTGTAAGGTCTAAATTGTGTAAAGTACAAACACAATCCTATGTCTGCATCTGGTCCCCTATACATGTACCCGACACAAATTTAAGCAGGTCATTCATATCATTTGGTTCTAGCCTTGTTTTCCCAAATAGAAAGTGTATCTTGCAATACAGAGCCTCGCAGTGGCATATTATCTGCTCTGTTGTTTCAGGATATTTATCGAAGAGTATGCAGTAAGGGTTTCCTTCATACTGGTTGAGATTGTTTACAGCCATATGTTCTGGTAAAAAACCTGTTGTAATCTGCACTTTTTTCCTACTAACCATTAGCAGTTCCCTTGTGGTTCGAAAATTTGGTTTTTGAATTTATCTGTTTCTTCAGTGAACAGTCTGCTTCTCTTCCAAGATTTACTGTACTACGGTGTTTACATTTGGGTATTCCCAGTACTGGCTCTGATCTCTGGATTCTACGTTGCCTTGGATGCCGCTGTGGCTTACTGAGCTTATGCATCAGAGTAAGGTTTTCACCCATGACGCAGGTGGTTACAGTTGTCCATTGAGGAAGCCAGCATTGATTTGTTATATGACGTGGTTGCCATATTCTGGAAAACACTATTCTTGGATTGCTATAAATGTTATAATTGTTTGATATAAAAATGGCTTCTTTAAATTTGCACCTTTTCCACTGGGGTTTCTTGTGGACAACTCTGAGTTTATGTTATACCGTTTAGACCACACATGGTCTGAAATACATAAGATATAGAATACTTCATAAGTGCGAATAATAAAGTTAGCGAATTAAGCTACCATGGAGTACTTGTAGAAGAAACTAATCATATTCAAATCTAGAATGCCTCTTTTTCTAAAGAAGAAAACATTCAACCAATGTGTACTACCAGTCATGACCTATGCATGCGAAACTTGGACACTTAAAACGGACATTATAAGGAAACTGCAGGTCGCACAGCGCCAGCGCTCAATGGAACGAAATATGCTGGGAATAACGAAGACCATAAAAGACCGTAAAAGAATAGAGTGGATACGACAAAAGGCCCAGGTAATAGATGTTATTCACAGAATCAAATAATTCAATTGGCAATGGGCAGGTCATCTGGCAAGAAGGCCGGACAACGGTTGGACCCCAAGAATTATAGAATTGTACCTACGGGGAATTAAGAGACCTAGAAGAATGTCAAACCTGAGATAGGACCATGATATTAAGAAATTAACAGGGATAACTTGGGCCCGCATAACCAACAATAGACAACCAATCGGTCCAACTACAAAAGGAGTATCTAAATATGTGAGGGAGGCTACACCATAATTGGAAATGGTTAAATAGGCTGAAAAAGATGATTATGACGACTTCATAAGTCGCAAATTTAGAGGACATTTTGTCTTTCCAATATGCACTATTTTCCTTGTTTTAGAAATAATATTAGACTCGTATCTAATCAAGTCAGAAGAATGCTGATATTCTTTCAGCATTCTTTTTTTTGTATAAAGTAGATTGAAGAGGGGAAGTTAATCATCGTGACCTTATTGATGTATTATGTCTCCCTTCTTTAGTTATAACTCATCATACTGTCTCAGGGCTTTAACAAAAGGCAGAATTTGAAACGGTTTTACAGAGGTTAGTTCTCCATCTCATATATCAATCGTACCAAAGTTTACGGTACGAATGGTTGTGGCCTCGCCGCATTTAGTGATGAAGTGTTTTGATGTTTTCTCATTTTCCCCACAGAATTTGCATTAGCCGTTGTTTCTTAGCTTCAATCTACTAAAGTGTTCATTGAGGAGACCAGTGTCCTGTTAAAAATCCCCTGACAATCCAAAAATTTCTATAATGTAAAAATTAGGCTTCAAAATGTTGCTTTCTGGATCTTTTACTACTTACCAATGTACCCTCGTATTTCCCAAAAATAATCTATCCGAAACCGTCGAAACGCAGAGCGGGTATCGGCGATATATCATCCGAGCCCCGAGTCATGTAATGTCTGGTTCGGCATCGCGAACGCAAATTAGAAAATACAAAAGTTATTTCGTCATGTATAATAAATATAAAAGACCGGGTCACGACAGTACTAAAACTATTATCCTGAAATAGGATAATAAAGCAATTTGTGTAATGTGGAATTTTTACGGGGAGGAAATTCTGTGTTCTTCGTGCATATGCATATTAAATTTTACGGTCGCGGTATATTGTTAACGTCTAATTTTGGGTCATTGTTTTGTACGAGCTCCTTCATTAGCTGTCTTCCTTTTATACATTTTGTGATATTTGTTTTATGATTATGCTTTTTAGCAAGAAAGTTTATCGTTAACATACACACATGGCAAAAATTATTGCATATAACGATATTTTTATTTTTTTTTGGACCTAATATCATTCTTTTAATATTTTTCGACATATTGGCTTACTCACAACTAGGCTGTTATTATAATTTTATTTCATAATGAGTGAAAATCAACAAAAACAAATTTTATTTTAAACAGAAAATATTGAAAACAATTTAATTATTCCTCACAACTGTATTGCGTCCTCGGGCCTCAATGCAAGCAGTGAGACGATGTGGCATGCTCTCAATTAAGTTGTCCAGAAGATGTTGAGGAATGGCTTCCCATGTTTCGCGCGCAGTGATTTTCAATTCATTTAAGGTACGGGGAGGATAATTTCTTTTGGCAATATAGCGTTTTAGTATGTCCCAAGCATGCTCGATCATATTCATATCTGGAGACATCGGTGGCCACCACAGTTTTCTTATACCCTCTTCTTCACAAAATTCGCGAACCGCTAAAGTGCGATGGGGAGGGGCATTATCGTCCATGTAAACAAATTCATCCCCCACTATCTCTCGAAATGGACGCACATTAGGTTCTAAAACGTCTCTAAGATATGAGGCACCTGTCATTGTGCCATCAATAAAAACTAGAGGTGTTCGAGGTCCGTGCATTATACCAAAATGCTTCCCCCTTGTAACGGGACACGGGGTTGAGACAGTGTTACTATTCTGACTCTAAATAACTAACTAACTCTAAAATACTAACTCTGAATAACTGTGAAATAATGTTTCTTGGCATTTTAAGGCCAAAACATTGGTCAAATTTCTTCTGAAACCCAAGAGACCACAAATCGAAATGTGCAAGAATTTGTAATAATATTGGGTCTGGACGATAAACATTGCTACCATATCCATTTTAACAAAAAAATATTTATTACAGATTATCAAAGCTATGTATAAAAAAGATTCTTTAAATTCCTTTTTTAAACGATATATGCAATAATTTTGGCCATGTGTGTATTAATATATCGAATTATTAATTATAATAATTGTATAAAAATACTAACGAAGGAGTATATCAACAAAAAATAGTTTGCATAGTACAGGTTTTAAAATAAACTACAATTAAGAAGAAATAAACACAGAAAAGAATAATTTTGCTAATTCATTTTAGTATAAATTAAAAATTGTCCAGAGGAAAGTCAAAATAATAAATATTTCTTTAAAGCACTATATTTAGTTGTTTTCATAAAAAAAAATTAGTAAAAAATCTTAATTCATCATTCATGTTTTCTAGATGGGAAGGACCGGTAAATAGGATTTTGAAAACATAATTGTAAGCCGATTATGTGAAATAGACCTAACCATAGAAGAGGTCTAATAGGATCAATATTTTTTCTTCCTTTCCCTTTTATCGTGTTCATTAAAGTCCTTTAGCGGTTTTGACTTAGAGCGTATATGCAAAGGCCCATTAAAGAGTACCTTTATTGCTTCTTGTTTCATATTCTACATAGTGAATATTATATTTCCTAAATTTTTGTTCTAATAAGAAATATAATAAATATTAGTATATTCTACTTTGATATTTATAAAAATTATACATACATGTAATTAAATATAAATGTAAGAAGAATAAATGTAAAAACAACATGAACAGAGATAATGACACTAGAAGGAAGTGGAATACTAGTTTTCTCTTGTTATTGTTCTAGTATGGTAATTTATTTCTGTGCTCGTTTTTTTTCTAGCTACGCTGATTTCTTCTTTTCCAATAATAAGGGGCCGTCCTCTGCCGGAAACACTGCGACCTGTGAGGCCTATTGTGTTTGCCCTTTTTCTATATCTGCAGTGGAGAATGGGTGCAGATTCTGCACCCACTCTCCTATCCCTGTACCCTGCACTAACTTAAGCAGGTCCTTGATAGGATGGGAGCATAGTTCCTCCAGTTCTAGCCTAGCTTTCCGAAATAAATAATGTCCTCGCAGTGACATATTATGTGATCTACTGTTTCAGGATCATTATCGCAGAGTCTGCAGCAAAGAATTCCTTGATACAGGTTGAGCTTGTTCAGGTAACACTTGACACCCTTGTGTCCTGTCAAGAGGCCTGTTGTAATTCGCACTTTATTCCTGATAAGTATTAGCAGTTCTTTTGCGGTTTTAGAGCTAGGTCCTTGGATAAAGGCCTCGCTGTGCCTGTGCCCCTGTCTGTTTCTCCAGTGGACATTTTGCCTTTCCCTGATCCAGAGTTTTAGTGCACTACGGGCCATACATTTGCGTATTCCCAGTACTGGCTCTGGACCAAGATAGGATTCCGACGATCCCTGTCTAGCTATTTCGTTGCCTTGGATGCCGCGGAGGCCCGGAACCCACAATAATTTAATTTATATTTATTTATAAAGCTTGGTTAATGCTGATTGTATGATTGAATATTGATTGTTGATGTTGAATATAAACGTTCCGGTTAAACGGTTATATAAAATCAGGCATATTCTTGATGTTAAAGTGCAGTTTCATATTGAACGCCTTACGATATTTATATAGTACAATTTACGTTACATATCTGACTCTCCAAAACTGCCTTAAGAAATGAGAAAAGTATACATCTCTGTTTCGTCCCATTTTTATTTATATTTATCTTGTTTACTAGAATCCTGTATAGTAAAATCACTCAAATGGCAATGGGTAGGACCTGGCAAGAAGAATGGACAACAGATGGACCACAAAAATTACAGCATCACCAGAAGAAGATCGAATTTGAGATGGGACCATAATATTAGGAAATTAGCAGAGATAACATGGGCCCGCATAGCCAACAATAGACAACAATGGGCCCAACTACAAAGAGAAAATCTCAATATGTGAGGGAGGCTGCACCATAATTGGAAATGCTGCTGCTTCACTGATTGTAGGCCGATTATTTAGTTGCAGAATTAAAAATAAATAATATTATATTCTTTTTCTTATTTCTAAGCGTTTAATTTGAACTTTGTGGCCAAACTGGAAACTTTCCTGGAAAAGGATTCTTCTGTTTCTTTGACATACGTATGTTACCAGTATTTTCTCGCTGTTCTTCTTCTGCGACGGTAATAAAAATATTGAATAATTTTATCATCGTCACTACTGTCAGTAGACATTGTAAATTAAGCACTCTAAATGTCTGAGTATGACAGACAACTAGAGTTTCCAAATCTCTAAGTATCTCCTAAGATTTGAGTATCTCCGTGTGAGTTCTTATGCCAGGTCCAGGCCAAGCAGACAAAATAATGACAAGACAGAAACATTCATGTTTTAAGACAAAATTGCGACAAATCTAATACATTTCTGCAACATTTTTATCTCATTTTTTGTTTTGTTTCAAAATTCGGAGACTTTTCAATGTCCTGTCTCGAGTCGGTAAAGATCCATATAACCAACAAAGTGTCTATGTGGATGGCGTTTGCTGCCAACAGTAGGGGACCAGTGAAATCACACATGGTTAATATAACTCATTCGCAACAACTAAACTTTTGACTTTGTTGTACTTTTGTCTTTGCGGTGTGGACAACTTGTCTCAAGTTTGTCTTGTCAGAATTCCCCATTTTTTGTTGCAAGTTTGTCTTGTTTTTGTCTCAAAATCGTATTTACTTTTTGTCGCCTTGGTCTGGACCTGGCATTAGAATTACATGTGCATTTTCTTCGTCGCTGGCAGTAGACTATAATTAATTCTTCGTAGTCATTCGCAGTCGATTGGCAGTAAAATTATGTTTTTGCAACAAAAATAACATATATTTTGAGAAAACTCACAACGCTGAATACTAAAACACATTATTGACTTTTGGATACATTAGTTTTTTACTAACCTATTCAAATTTATCGTTCCTACTGCGTGTCGTCGGCTTCTGTTCTCCGTACACGTCACCACCATTCGAAATTAAATAAGAATTAGCGTGAATCCGACCAACCAGCCACATCCATCGATCTCCCGCATCGGGACGCTTACATAAGTCACATGTAACTTTTTTATTATGTATATCGGGCCGCCGAATGTGCACGAGGTGCCAGCGGACCCCTAGCACGGTCCTGATAATTGCATGTTTTAAACGAATTTAGCCGGGGCAGGTTAATTTGTACGGCCCCTGCCGGCGCCACACGAGCCGCGCCCTCCCGCGCGCCCCCTTTGCTGCCATGAGCCAAACAAACCGCATAGGCCGACCTTTTTGCATTTTCGCTTCCTTTTTGCCAAAGACAAAAAAATAAACTTTTTTTCCATCGCGTTCTTATTTGCATATAACGGCATCGAGTAGTAAATCAGGCGAAGAAACTTCGTAAATTGGAGGAAATTAAATGTAAACTGTTTGAAGTTTGAGTATTTGGCAGTGGAAGGATATACAGTATATGCAAAAATAAAGAAAAAAAAACAGTGTGTGCACTATTTGCGTATATTTGAAGTAAAACTTCTTGCTACTAAATTGAAGGATTTGAAGGATACATATTTTTTATGAATGCTTTTTATAAACTTCAAAAAATTAAAGTTAATATAAAACCGTATACTATTCTAGCTTTATAATTTTATATTGTTTTTTTAATTTTTATTAAAAAACGATAATTTTATCACCCGGCCGGATAGCCCTGGCAGCTGTGGCCATTAAACCAAAATACTACTACATCTATATCTCTGACTACTACTAACCAACAATTTGTTTTGTGTGGTCTGTTTTTGTTTAAATGTTTTATTCATTGTTCATTATTTATAGTGATTGATTATTCATTATTTATAGTGTCCCCCAATGAAAATGCGAGTTACTAACTCTAAATTCTAATTCTGAGCTGGCAAATGAGCTGGATCCTTTACCTAGACAGTTATTCAGAAGCAACAAACGTATCGATGAAAATATGCATGAAAATGTATACTCCCTAGCAGACAACAAGAGGAGATTGGTACACCATCAAGGTTGGTACATTATCAAGTTTATTATAGTGATTTGGCGCTATAAGCGTTTTTACTATCGTGACACACGCTATAAGCGTGTTTTGATTGCTTTATTTTTTCTGCTTGATTAATGCGCATTTGATTGCCATCAATTTTTTATGACTAATAAATGTCAACCGCCAAGTTATCCGAAGCGCCTAGCTATCAGTATCCAGTTGACACAAAGTTGATGAAGCACGAATGAGTCTTGATTGCTGTGGTTTCAACCTTTTTTATGATTCTCTGTTTATGTTTAATTTTAATCCGAATTTTATGGCTTTGAATGTCTTGATTTTAAAATTGAATGTCTTACATCAAATTTTCAGGCAGCCCCTGTATAAATCGGCTTTGATCGTAATTTACAGTTAATAATGAAAAATTAAAATTTTTACATATGAGGGGTTCAGAAGTGAACTGAGTCAAGTCCTAAAATGTAATTATGGAGAAAATGAGAGTTAAAGTTTTTTAATGTTAATTAAAAGAAAACAAGTTGAATAAACAGACTATAGCTGCTTAATGCGAGAAGTATGACTTGATTCATTTCACTACTGGAAAAAAGCAATATTCTATAAACGTATAAAGGCGATTATCTTAAAATAGTAGGAAATTGGACTTGATCCGTTTTAATTCTGACCACTCCATATACAGGGTTGTTCACCACATACGACACGGAGTATTGTAGCTAAACGATTAGATTTTTACAAATTTTAAGTTTTGGGTTCGTTGAAGGACTATTAGAGCTACAGTTTAGAAATAATTTTACAAGATACAGAGTGTCCCAAATAAGTAAAAAATGCTATAGTTGTATTTTTTTAAATGGAACACCCTGTATATTATTCTATTTTTAGTTTCTACGATTGAAATAAAGGTAAATTTTATTAAGATTTATCACACTTAAACCTTACCGTTTTTGAAATATTTTCAATTTTATGCTTCATTTCTCCAAGGGTATCAAAGTTTTTAATACTAAATATTTACTGAAATTTATTTATTAATCAGTTATTGTGGTGCAATAATAAAAATTATACTACCTTATACAGAGTGTCTAAAATTTTATTTTAAATAATTACTAGCTTTAAACGGCAATAATTTGTTTAATTTAAATGAAACGCCCTGTATATTTTAGGAGAATCAAATTGTGTTTTACCACTTTTTACCTATCCCTTCAAGTTTTCGTAGATAATGCATTTTCTTATAATTTAGACCTCATATCAATATACCCATGGAATATTGACATTTTAGATTGTTTTTAAAGCAACAAATGTACAAAATGTACAGGCTAGTAATATTATCGTTTTTAACAAAATGATAATATTACTAGCCCATTTGTATGCAAAAAGAAAACTATTCAAAATCATCATAAAAGAGTATACCATTAATTAAATATACCACCATTATTTCCGCCCAAATACTAATTAATTACATACTTAATTGTGTTCGTGAATAAATTATTCTAAATAAATGTGGATTTGAATAAGAAATCAATATAATAATAAGTTATAAAAATGAATGTCTTTGTTGTTACAACTAAGCATTTGTCAAAAAATGAAATATCATTTTTAAGGTGTTACTTTTTACCACACTGTCTAATATACATAAAAAATTCAGTTTTTTAGTTTTTGGAGCAATTATTATTAATCAACGCAAACAGTCAATTAATGTAGTTTGAATAGTGGAATCATATTAATTGGTCCTCTTTAACAAATATTTAAACAGTTTTTTTTATTTTTTAATGAAATAAACAAACTATATCGACAATATTAGTATCTGTACTCTTTTAAAATTTGGTACATCTTTAAAAATAATCTAAAATGTCAGTATTCCATGGGTATATTGATAAATGAATTAAAATTACAAGAAAATGCATTTTCTACGGAAACTTGAAGCTATATGTAAAAAATGGTATAATACAATTTGATAGACAATTAAATTGTGCATCTGATTCTCATAAAATATACAGGGTGTTCTATTTAAACTAAAGAAGTTATTGCCGTTTAAAGCTAGTAATTATTTAAAATAAAATTTTAGACACTCTGTATAAGGTAGTATAATTTTTTATTATTGCAACACAGTAACTGTTCAATAAATAAACTTCAGTAAATATTTAGTATTAATAACTTTGATACCCTTGGATAAATTAAGCCTTAAAATTTTGACTGCAATTTCACAAAATTGAAAATATTTCAAAAACGGTAAGGTTTAAGTCTAATAAACCTTTATCAAATTTACCTTTATTTTAATCGTAGAAACTAAAAATGTAATAATATACAGGGTGTTCTATTTAAAAAAATACAACTTTGATATATTTTATTTATTTGGGATACTCTGTATCTTGTAAAAATATTTTTAAATTGTAGCTCTAATAGTCCTTCAACGAACCCAAAACTTACAATTTGTAAAAATCTAATCGTTTAGCTACAATACTCCGTGTCGTATGTGGTGAACAACCCTGTATATTAAACCACCCTCTATATTACTCAGAAAACAAAACATATATTGTATCAATGCATTAATTGATATTCCTTGTAACTCTACAAATTAATCGTCCACCTCAATATCCCTCTTCGCTGTTCCTAAACCTATGGCAATCGCAAGATGCATTACAGCGCATCTGGACCAATTGCCACCGCATCAGGCACAGCGTGCAATCTCCGTATAGGCCATCTCTCAGGTGGTATTTACCGGTAAAACACAGAAGTGGCGGGTATTAGGAGTGTGACACGTCGCGCGCCGTGATATATACGTTCGCGTTACACCGTTCACACATAGAAACTTGTCCGCTCTAACTTTACATTCGTTTCAAGTTGGTCCGATATTAATGGGCGCAGTCTTGGCGGGATACATTACAGTCGCATATGTCATGCCTGCGATTCCGCTTAAGCAATATTAATTTCTCTGAATCGGCGAAATTTTGATTTCGGACTGAAATCTCTCGATAATTCTGGATTATGTGAGTAATGTTACTTGGTGTTTAGTTAGAAACACTGGCTAAACATCCGCCGGCGGTTTTAGTGCATACAAAAAAATACCGACATCCGGCGCCGCGGCGGAATGATATTTTTGAAAAATTGAATTAATTTGTTGTTGACGGCGCCGGCGCCGGCGGCGGCGGTATGAACTTAACCTGGTAGAAAAATGCCATCCAACTGCGTGATACTGTAATTTAAACGTCACATACCGTCGAAATCAACTAACTTCTATCCGCTGCCTCTAATTTACTATCCGGAAATTGAAATTAATCTGGGAATTGGGAATCCTTCAACGGTCTAACACACGCGAAGAAATTTTAGAAAAAATTTCCTTGGATTAAGTAAGGACAATCTTTTGATTGTCACGGGGTTTATAACAGGATACTGGTTCCTCCATGAACACTTCAGACACAGTGGATTGAATCCTGAAATTATCTTATAGCAAAATAAAACACTAATTCACTACAATACACCAAAATAGGTACTTTACTTTGCACTGGACGGGCGTTTCGCTAACCATCAGCAGATGATTCGGATTGTATTCGGATTTTTTTCATCTGCTGATAATGCTAATATCGTTAGCGAAACGCGCGTCCAGTGCAAAAGTAAAGCGTTTTGGTGTATTGGGATAAATTAGTGTTTTATTTTGCTGTTGTAACACCAAAGATTCCAATCCCCATCTGTAATTACCTTATACATATAGATATGTATTTCTTCTATTTTTTTTTCTAGTATAAAAGATCAAATAACGCAAGGCAGGAGGGCAATATCTATGTTGACAGGTGTACTGTGGGATCAAGGAATTTCTGAAGCTAATAAGAAAAACATATATAATACCGCACTGAAAAGGATAATAAGCTAATAAGAAAAACATATATAATACCGCACTGAAAAGGATAATAACTTACGGAAGCGAAGTATGACAGTTGAAAAGCAGAACGGAGAAATGGAAAATCGAAAAGAGAAAAAATAACCAACGACAGAGTAAGAGAGATTATGGGAGCAGAACACACAGTTGTAGACGACATAAGAACAAAACAACTCATATGGTTTGATCATGTGCAACGAATGCCCGATCACAGAATACAAAAAAAAATTACTGTGGACAAAGCGAGGCAGAAATAAAGGTGGAAGGCCACCATGAAGCTGGAGGAAGGGTATGGATAAAGAACTAGAAATTCGGGAAATATCCGATGATCTCTAGCTAAATAGAGAAGAGTAGAGGTTAGGAGTCGGAAAACGTCGTAAAACGTTCTGAACCGACTTATACAGGGTGGTCCGAACTGTATTCCGGAAACTTCGGCAGCATATTCTGCAGATAAAAATAAGTAAAAAAGTTCGTATAAATGTATGTCCTAAAATGCTTAGTTTTGGAGATACAGGGTGTAGAAGTTTCATTTTTATTTCGATTTTTTCCAAATAATTTCTGAAGTAACGTCAATATTTGGATGAAAATTTGTGTCTGGGAGTTTTTTGACATGAGAAATTTGATTTTGATGTCAATATGACTCCTACTAGTAGAGGGCGCTACCTACATATCTTTTAACTGGTTTGAAGAGTAATAACTTTTCGTCCATACCTGTATAAAACTACTAAGTAAAAAATATACATTTACGACGTTTTCTACGTGAAAAAGGTCTCTTGGTAAAAATCGCTACAAGTAATGGTTTTCGAGATATTTGGAATCGAAATTATCAATACCTGTCATCATTGACATAAATTAAACATGTTGACTAAATAGTTATTAGACTGAAATCATAAATTTGAAATGTTTTTGTGCTAAAAGTTTAACAGAAACCGTTTTATCGTCATTTTTTGCAGAAAAATTTATGATTAATTTAAAAAAATAAAAATTTCCCTAATTTATTATTTCAGTGAAATAACTATCTACTCAACGTGTTTATTTTTCGTCAATAATGACATATATTGACTATTTCCATTCTAAATATCTTGAGAACGATTGCTCTTAGCGATTGTTACAAAGATATATTTTTTACATAAAAAGTCACAGAGATGTATATTTTTTCACTCGATACTTTTATACAGGTACTGACAAAAAGTTATGACGCTTCAAAAGAGTCAAAACACATGTAGGTGGCGCCCTCTACTAGTAGGAGTCATATTGACATCAAAATCAAATTTCTCATGTCAAAAAACTCCCACACCAATTTTCATCCAAATATTGATGTTACTTCAGAAATTATTTAGAAAAAATCGAAATAAAAATGAAACTTCTACACCCTGTATCTGTGAAACTAAGCATTCTAGGACATACATTTATACAAATTTTTTAATTATTTTTATCTGCAGAATATGTTGCCGAAGTTTCCGGAATACAGTTCGGACCACCCTGTATATACATATTATATATTTCTTCTATTTCTATAATAAAAAAGTAAATAAATCTTTTCATATTTATATCGTAAGGCGGACTCTCACGACTCATGTACTTGTACAAACATTTTCTATTGGCATATACTTGCCAAGTGGTGTGAGCGTTTCACTTGTGCAATTATTTGTTACACCTCGCGCCGCGCCGCGTGAGCGCCAAGCTTGTTGCAAAATAATGTTGTTTACAAAGATAGTCTTCTTACCAAGTACGCAAATATTGGCGTACTGGTCAAGTACACGAGTCGTCAGAATCCGCCTTTATACAGGGTGAGTCTGAAATAAGTGCAAATATTTTTAAGGGTAGTATTCGACCCAGGAAACACGATATGAGGTTATTTTCGGGAAAATTTTTTTTCCAAAATTCGGAATTTTTTGAAAATATTTTTAGTTTTTGTTTAAAAACCATAATTTCTTACTAATATGACAACATAGGTAGTAGATTAAATTTACAAGAAAGAATACCCAGAAAAGATCCAGTAGTTCTCAAAATTTAAGCAAAAAATATTTTTTTTTGGAAATTTTCAAAGTAAAATAACTCGGTTATTTTCGACTTATTTCAAAAACAATAAAGAGAAAATATGTTTCTTTTATCGAGATCTACCAGCCTTGAAAATACTTTCACTTATTTAAGACTCACCCTGTATATTTCTTGCTACGTATTTTTATATTTTTTAATAATGTTTATTTTCTAATTTCTAGATTAGTCTAGATTTTCATGTTTTACCTACATTAATTCATTATGTTAAGGTCGTATATCGGAATGCACGAAATAAAACTCATAGTATGCCATTTATTGAAGGTCTTGTTGACCTACTATGGAGAATTCGGAATATATCAAACATGATGTTAACATTTTAAACAAAAGAAAAATATTAAGGCAAAGATTTTACGTTTGGTCATTAATTATATTTGATAAATAATGTTTTGTTTGAATACTTCCTTATAGTTACGAAAAAAGATGCAAACATTTTTTTTTCGTCAAATTCTTTATATTATTGTATATCCGATATTATACCGGGCACAGACCAAGGTGACAAAAAGTAAAAACAATTTTGAGACAAAAACAAGACAAACTTGAGTTGATTTGAGACAAATTGTCCACACCGCAAGGACAAAAGTACAAAAAAGTCAAAAGTTTAGTTGTTGCGAATGAGTTTTAATAACCATGTGTGATTTTTTTCACTGGTCTCCTAGCAGCACATGACATTCACACTACGCCGACAGCTTGTCGTAAAATATACGAACAAAACATAGACACTTTGATCTTGACCCACTCGAGACGGGACATTGAAAAGTCTCCGAATTTTGAAACAAAACAAAAATGAGACAAGGATGTAGCAGAAATGTATTGGATTTGCCGCAATTTTGTCGTAAAACATGAATGTTTCTGTCTTGTTGTTTTGTCTGCTTGGTCTGGACCCGGCATTAGGAATTATTGCATATAAATAACGAAAAAATATACGTATGAAAGGTACAACAGAACGAGTAATGATAATAATATAAATAAATCTATTAATCTTGAGGAACCATCATGACCTAGAAATAAGTACATGATTTTGAAACATTACAGTGGAAAAAATGTCCAAAACTGGTAAAGCAAGATGTTATTTTTTATGGTCCTAGAAATCATGACACCAATGAGGCCAAAGTAGACTCTAAATAAATACTTTGCAAGCTTTTCATTGTTTACAATTGTTATAAACTAAATAAATGGATATGTTTTACATAATTACTAATATGACATCCAAATTATTTTTATTAATTAATTTTTCTTATCAAAAATAAATTGATGTATTAGCACTTCCGTACAAAAAGAAAGCGCTAGTAAAGGAAGGTTAAAAAGCTGCATGCTCTATTACAAAAAACAACGATAGTTTCAGAAGAAAGGCAATGATATGGTCACGTATAAGGAGCTATCGAACGGAAGTCTTCGATGAATGGAACGATTGGACATCGTGCGATGTGTTTGGTTTTAGATTATTGGTTTAGCCATCTGACAGCTGAGATATCGACCTCCATCCATAACGCATTGACGAACGCAGAGGATATTTGCGGTTTGCGTACCTGTACGGAACGTTTTTTGTTTGTTTGGACGGGAAAACTTGGTCGAACGTGAAATTTAAGCTTTAGCGGTTTGAGCCCGACCGCCTATACCACTTGATAACTCGACTTGTTGAAAAAAAATCACCTGTTTGATAATTAAAAATAAATTTCCCGTAAAACTGTACCTGCTGGTTTTAATTTCAGAATGGTTACGCCTGTGCTTTATGAACAACACACAGATTTAAAAAAAAACGGTGTCAAAGTAGTAAATTAATGTGGTATTTTAAATTGACAAAAATGTGTGTTACATTGAACTAATTTATTAAAAGTTTATGTAAAAAAAGAAACCTACATAATTAATGCACTTAAATACGTGATATATTTTTATGTGGTCAGTCAACATTGTAATCTATACTAATATATAAAATCCTTAAGTGACTGACATACTGATTAATCACGATTCTGCTCAAACCACTCAACGTAAGAAGCTTAATTTTGGCATACAGGTTGATTCTAGGGTGTAGAGGTTCGATAAGAAGGGATTTTTCGAAATTCCAGTTCCAAGAGAGTGAAACCACCCCTCAAATATTACAATATTTTTTATTTAAAAAACGGTCAAGTTTCCCAAAAAACGCTTAAACACGTATATTTTATTTTGTTTTTTTACATATTTTAAGATTTTTTAAAAATGTATACAGGGTGTTTCGAAAAATCTGGTCATTGATTAATCACGATCCTGCTTAAAGCGCTTGACGTAGAAAGCTGATTTTTGGAAAACAGATTGACTTTAGGGTGTAGAGGTTCGATAGGAAGGGAACGAATTCGAATCTCGAATTCTAAGGGGGTGAAACTATCCCTTAAATATTAAAATATTTTTATTTAAAAACCGGTGAGTTTTTCGAAAAAACTCTTAAACAGGTATTTTTTATTTTGTTGTTTTACATATTTTAAGATTTTTTATAAATTTATACAGGGTGTTTCATAAAATATGACCATTGAGTAATCATGATTCTGCTTAAACTGCTTGACGTTTAAAGCTGATTTTTGGCAAACGGATTGACTGTGAGGTGTAGAGATTCGATAAGGAGGGGTTGCTCGAATCTCAAATTCCAAGAGGGTGAAAATGGCCCTCAAATATTACAATATTTGTTATTTAAAAAACGGTTAGTCTTTCGGGAAAACGCTTGGACAAGCATAATTTATTTGGTTTTTTACATATTTTGAAATTTGTTAAAAAATCATACAGGGTGTTCCAAAAAGTTGGGTAATTTCTTAACTACGATTCCGCTTAAACTGCTTGACGTAAAAAGCTTATTTTTGGCAAACCGATTTTTTGAAAGCCAAATTCCAACGAGATGAAACTACCCCTCAAATATTACAAAGTTATATAATAATATCGCCATATTGTTTTTTCTCATGCTGACATAAATGTGAGAAAATTTTATCCAGTTTGTATGTTAATAGAAATTCTTGCTTTGTTTTATCATCACCATTACAAATGATTAATTCGACGCGAACGAAGTCGCGGGTACACGCTAGTCTTATAATTTTGATATCTTTTGCGATGATATAACACATTCATAAATAAAATAATATAAACCATACATTTTAAAACATCCTGTACAAGATTGTTTAGGTCATGTTGTTAAAACTGGAAATAGTAGGAGAATACATAATATATTTAGGACAACTAATACACAGCTCGGGATCTCTACTATCAGAAATCAACCGAAGAATTAAGTTAAGCGTGGTGTACTTATGAAAGAAACTCAATCATATTCAAAAAACTAGAAGGTCACTTTATCTAAAGGATAAAACGTTCGACCAATGTGTACTACAAATTATGGACAATTAAAACAGACATTATAAGGAAACTGCAGGTCGCACAACGCTCATTGGAACGTAATATGCTGGGAATAATCAATTAAAACCGTAAAAGAATAGAGTGAATACGACAAAAGACTCAGGTAGTAGATGTCATCCACAGAATCAAATCCCTCAAGTGGCAATGAGCAGGACACCTGGCAAGAAAGACGGACAACAGATGGATCACAAAAATTACAGCATGGTACCCAGGAGAAATTAAGAGACCCAGAAGAAGAAGAAACCTGAGATGGGACCATGATATTGGGAAATTAGCAGGGATAACTTGGGCCCGCATAGCCAACAATAGACAACAATGGACCCAACTACAAAGAGAGTATCTAACTACAATGGTTGAATAAGCTGAGAATGATGATGACGATGATGATGATGTTGGCCGTAAATTTTTTCTCTTAAAGTTGATATAATATTATTATTAACGTTACTACATGAACGTTCATTGAGAAATTTTTGTAAAAGAACTACTGTTACGTATCTGCTTTACTCCAATGCTTTTTGTTGTTGTTCTTGGTTTAGTAATCTGGGATAGTTTTTATGTTTCATTTATTTTTCTTTCACTATTCGAGTATAGTAACCCGCAAAGTATAATTCATAGTCCTACAAAAACTAAAAACTTATTTTTCTGTCTGTAAATATGGGCCAATGGCTCGAGAGAGTCACTGTTTAGTACAGGAGCATATGTATATGTACAGTCAACCGTTTAAGATTTCATCTAAACTGATAATCTAAGAAACTTTACTTTTGGTTCATCTCACGATAAAGTTCGGTTTGAGATATATCTTGGTCTAAAACACCTTAAGTATCAGCAAATAATATTATTATGTAAATTACTTTGGTAATTAGGTAATTTTTCACCAAGAGTTTTTTGGACAATGACAGGTAATTCTTATTACAGGACATTATACTAGAATTTTTTATCTGTCAAAATCTAAGCCCACTTGTTCATACGTTATTCGGATATTATAAGTAATCTTACCTTTTTCAGTGCCTCCAAAAGCTCTTGTTAATGGTGAAATTCGTTTTACTGTTGAGTATGTTTGGTAAATATAAATGAGATTTTTCTGAAACAAAAAAAATACAATTTAGCAGGAAAAAAAACAATTCAGCAAGATTTTTTTTATTTAATTATTTTACCAGTTCAAGCAATGTACAAATACCAAAATTCCTGCGTTTTATGCTTACGTTGTAAATAACAGACAATTATTTATTCGCATTTGATTGAATTTATTTAAATTAATCTAAAAGGAACAATCTAAGTACATAATTAAAACGTTCTAAATTAGTCGATAAAAAAATCAATAGTGTGCAGTTACACAAGTTCCAAATCTAAAATGACATTTGTTAAAAACTAATTAAAACATGAGATTAATTACCGAACTGGAAAAAACAATTTAATTCAAAGAGTTATTGAGGCAAAAATGACAGTATACCGACATAATCGCGGTCATATGACCTTAATAGCGATGAAAAAATCATTAAAAATTGCGACTAGTTATAAAAAATGTCTATTTGGTTTCTTTTAATTAATCTATTTTAAATAAATGTTCCACATTGAATGGTTAAATATGTAATAGTTTGCTTTATTTTGCTGTATATTCGCATTAAATTAGTGCAATACATAGTTTCATTTGCAGGACAAAAACCGTATAAGATTTCTAAAATAATATTATATTAAACTATATTTCTGAGATGTTGGTATCCGTATAAAATCGATTAACATTTCTGTAATTTGCTTTTGTGAAAGTATTAAGAAATCAAAATAACTAAAAAGAAAGAAATTGGCGGATTATGCATACGTATGACTCTACCAAATTGCTATATATTTTTATATGCAATTACAGTTATTATTCTGAGTACCATGGTTAATCTACCACTATTGTAAAATACGAGTAAAATCTGAATGAACTAATTTTTTTGCATGGCACAAAGAAATACGATATTACTCGTTAAATTTGGAACTAGATTATTTGAAGTCCAGTGTGTTTCAATGGAGAGGATTTTTGCGGTTGAGATTTCTTTTTATTGTCGGTTTAGATTTAAGAAAAGCGTTAAAATAAAAAGTAAAAAAAGATTAAAATAATAGGTATAAACGCCTAATGGACAAGCACGTGGTGTTAGTTAATTTCTTCTTTTAGTTTGTTAAATGGATATTCTTGAAAAATACCTGTTTGAAATACTATGACCAATGAACTGTTATTGCCTGTTAATTGAGATAAAAAAGGAATTTATATTTCTGAAATAGATATCATGTTTTTTAGTAAAGTTAAAACAAAAGGTGCCCGGTGGCGTAGAGGTACAGGCTCTCGTCTACCAATCTCAAGGTGTGGGTTCGATTCCCACACCCGGCATTTCATCAGCCGACTATTTTTATTAAAAGAAAAATAGTTTGGGTACCTAGGTCGACTCAGCCTTAAATGAGTACTTGGGATTCACAATCCTGAGGTAATAATAGGCGGTTGAAGCGTAGTGCTAGCCACATTACCTTCCTTGTATACCGAACGGCTCTAGTATAGCAAGCTGTACCTTGCTACTCCCAAGGCGTTAAACGCTATATACGGGAGCTATTATTATTATTATAAAACAAACAGATTTTTCATTAATCTTGAATTAACCGTTTTTTAGATATATACGAATAAACCAAAAACGAATAGTTTATTTAAATAGAAGCAACCATCATGGACGTTGTATTAGCTGCATACATAGTTGCAGATCATTTATCCTATAATAAAACAAAAGAGATGGTGACAGCAACACCTTTACACAGAAAGACTGCAATGTGGAGGAAACCATTTACCACAGGATCTCAAAGTTTAGAAAACGGTCTCAAATTAGTGTGTAGGTTTGTATACCACAATATGTATTTTTCCTTACAACATTCTCGTCCTCAATGCTAAAATTATCTTCTTTGTCCAATCCATCATAATTATCCAAAAGCCAGTAAAATAAAATTTACACCAATTCTATGAAATCTTACAAGAAATAACAACTGACCGCTATACAGGGTGGTCCGAACTTTATTCCGGAAACTCGAAAAAAAAGGTCGTATAAATGTACATACATCCTAAAATGCTTAGTTTCAGAGATACAGAGTGTAGAAGTTCCATTTTTATTTCGATTTTTTCTAAATAATTTATGAAGTAAGGTCAATATTTGGATGAAAATTTGTGTCTGATAGTTTTTTGACATGAGAAATTTGATTTTGAAGAACGGTTGCTCGTAGCAATTTTTTTCCAAGATACATTTTTTACGTAAAAAGTCAAGCTATAAGTGTGCGTAACGTTAGCTGTCAATTGCGAAAGATGGCGGAGTTCCACAAACTTAATTTATTTAAAAATTAATTTTCCGTATAATTTTTTCCGTTAATGTTTCCAATATTTTAATAGTTGTTCTGCTATTCGGGGCAGAGACGAATCTAAAAAATCGGAGGTCATTAAAATTGGTCCAAACGTTATTTTACTTAAATGAGTCTCTATCTTCATGGTTTCATCAACTAGCAAGGCAACTACAAAAGATCAAATGAACAAAAACCATCAGTACCAAACCAACTAAACTCATCTACAAATATTTTAGGAGAATATTGAAGATACTTTAAGATGTCTTTTTTTCTTTATCTTTTTATTTTCCTTCGTTCAATAAACAAAACATGACGGAGGACAAATTGCACGCGAAATAATTTAAGAAGATCGAAACAATGTGTCCAGGTGTCGGTGATAAAACGAGTCGTTTTCCTGCTCCACGCGGACCGATTACATATTATATACTATACACACTATCATAGTAAATTTGCAAATTCGCCCCGAGACGGCTTCGACAAAAAGGGCTATTGTGTACGTGGCCCAGGTAAATGGGCCACGGGACGACTCAGCGGTGCATCCGAAATCCACATGTTCGCCTGTCCGTGTGATGTATGGGGGCCGCAGTGGCGCCATCGTCTTGCTACATTAGCTCCGTCGGTGCCTCGCCGCCCCCAGCCCCCTTGTTTACCCTACCGCTACATGGATGCTCGCTCGTGTCGTCGCTAGTCCTTTTGTCGTTCTCCGCGTGCTACTGAGGTGGTTCTTGTGTACAGGGTCGACTCTATCAAAGAAACACATTCTTTGAACAGGTAATAAGTTTATGTTTTGAGTCGTTTAAGAGTAGAAACCGAAAGTATTTAAGAAGTTATATAGTCACAGTTCATTTTTATGTTATTACAAGCTGTTAAATACCCGATGACATCTAAAAAACATAATAATGAATACTTCAGTACATTAAAGCTAAGAAACAAGGGCGAATGTAGATTTTGTGAGGAAATATCAAAACACCTCATGACTGAGTCACTCCAAGTTTTCGGTTTTTTTTATAGATATAAGATTTATGAATAGAATCATCATTTTTACCTCTTGTTATTAGTATTTACATGGATTGGTTTGAACTCCGGGCTCTTTCAATCTTAGCCAATAAACCGAAGTCATGGTTACGATACGTTGATGACACATTTATAATTTGGAACAAAGTTGGACAAAAATCCAATATGCATATTAAAATGGAAGTAGAGGTACAACTTTTTTCAAAATGTTTTTTTTTCTTAAACGTACGAGTATACCAAACATGACTACAATAATTCCGTCTGCAGTAAATCCATCTACCGACAACAACCCAGATTGGATTATATTTTCATCATAATTTCAACCACATGACATCAAGAAAAGAGGGCATAATAAGAAATTTATATAACAAAGTAAAAAAATCATCTACAACTCTGAAGAATTTTTATCACAGGAAATTACTTACAGCAAAATGGGTATCCCACACATTGAATTGAAACAATTATCAGGAAAATTTTAGTTTACAAAACGCAACGAAAACGAGTGGGCTAATATGAAAATTCTGTCAAAGAAAAAAAGGAGCAATTTTGACAATAGACCTAAAACTGAAGAAAATGTAAAATACAGTTTGGGTCCCATAAACACGGAGAAGATTCATATAACTCAATGAAAGCTTTCTAAAAATCTTTATTGTTACTGAAAGATATAGCGAGCTCAAAACTTAAAAACCAAACTCGCCTACTCGTCAAAGTGTGCGTTGAACCAAACACCTGTGCGTTGAACCAACTCCCCAACATAGCGGCTCTTCGGTCTCGCCCAAGAAGCTGGCCACTTAGCAACATGTTGACCAACCAATAATGCTAGAAAACTTGTTGACGGCGAAAACTTGACTCCGTTGTTGCCAAAATGTTGTGCAACATGCTCTCTAATGATTGGCTTGCTTTAGTGCTAAAATAAATAAGATTGAAAGGGAATATAAAATTAAAACAATCATTTCGATTTCAACATGATTAAAAATTGTTTTAAGCAAGACAAAAGCTGTAAACACTATACAGGGTTGTTCACCACATACGACACGGAGTATTGTAGCTAAACGATTAGATTTTTACCAATTGTAAGTTTTGGGTTCGTTGAAGGACTATTGGAGCTACAATTTAAAAATATTTTTACAAAATACAGAGTGTCCCAAATAAGTAAAAAATATTATAGTTGTATTTTTTTAAATGGAACACCCTGTATATTATTCCATTGTTGGATTCTACGATTGAAATAAAGGTAAATTTGATTAAGGTTTATCACACTTAAATCTTACCGTTGTTGAAATATTTTCAATTTTATGAAATTGCAGTAAAAATTTTAAGGGTTCATTTCTCCAAGGGTATCAGAGTTTTTAATACTAAAGATTTACTGCACATTATTTATTGATCAGATATTGTGTTGCAATAATAAAAATTTTTCTATCTTATACAGAGTGTCCAAAAATTTACATTAAATAATTACTAGCTTTAACCGACAATAAGTTGTTTAATTTAAATGGAACACCCTATATATTTTACATGAATCAGATGCACAATGTAATTGTCTATCAAATTGTATTATACCATTTTTTACCCATGTCTTCAAGTTTTCGTTGAAAATGCATTTTCTTATAATTTAGACCTCATTTATCAATATACCCATGGAATATTGACATTTTAGATTATTTTTAAAGATGTAACAAATTTTCAAAAAGTACAGATACTAATATTGCCGATATAGTTCGCTTATTTCATTAAAAAATAAAAAAAAATATCTTTTGTTAAAGAGGACCAGTTAATATGACCCCAGTATTCAAACTACATTAATTGACTGTTTACGTTGATTAATAATAATTGCTCCAAATACTAAAAAACTAAATTTTGTGTGTGTATTAGACAGTGTGTTAAAAAGAAACACATTATAAATGTTATTTCATTTTTTGACGAATGCTTATTTATAAAAACAGAGACGTTCATTTAAATAACTTATTATTATATTAATTTCTGAGCCAAGTCCATATTTATTTAGAATACTTTATTAATTAAAACAATTTAAAAGTATGTAATTAACTAATTTTTGGTCGGAAATAATGGTGGTATATTTAATTGGTATATTTTTTTACAAAGATTTAAATAGTTTTTTTGTATACCAATGGGCTTGCAATATTTACCACCTGTACATTTTGTACATATTTGTTGCTTTAAAAAAATCTGAAATGTCAATATTCCATGGGTATAGTGATAAATGAGGTCTAAATTATAAGAAAATGCATTTTCAACGAAAACTTAAAGAGATAGGTAAAAAATGGTATAATAAAATTTGATAAACAATTAAATTGTGCATATGATTCACGTAAAATATACAAGGTGTTCCGTTTAAATTAAACAAGTTATTGCTGTTTAAAGCTAGTAATTATTTAATACAAAATTTTGGACACTCTGTATAAGGTAGTAAAATTTCTATTATTGCAACACAATATCTGATCAATAAATAATCTTCAGTAAATATTTAGTATTAAAAACTTTTATACCCTTGGAGAAATGAAGCCTTAAAATTTTTACTGCAATTTCATAAAATTGAAAATATTTCAAAAACGGTAAGATTTAAGTGTGATGAACCTTAATCAAATTTACCTTTATTTCAATCGCAGAATCCAAAAATAGAATAATATACAGGGTGTTCCATTTAAAAAAACACAACTATAATATTTTTTACTTATTTGGGACACTCTGTATCTTGTAAAAATATTTTTAAATTGTAGCTCTAATAGTCCTTCAACGAACCCAACACTTACAATTTGTAAAAATCTAATCGTTTAGCTACAATACTCCGTGTCGTATGTGGTGAACAACCTTGTAGATTAGCGTAGCTGCATCTACAACATCCGTGTAAGTTTGTTGAGAACATCGGCGAGATAATGAGACCCTTACCAACACGAGTCGAGAAACAGCAGAAAACTATATCAACGCGCGATAAGTATACCACGAAATCCTGTATGGCAGATTATGTATGGAGCTATCAACACAGTAAACAGTCGTTGAAAGCCAATTAATTAATAGAAATCAACTCTAATTTAAGAAAAATTTGCAAATTCGCCCCGAGACGGCTTCGACAAAAAGGGCTATTGTGTACGTGGCCCAGGTAAATGGGCCACGGGACGACTCAGCGGTGCATCCGAAATCCACATGTTCGCCTGTCCGTGTGATGTATGGGGGCCGCAGTGGCGCCATCGTCTTGCTACATTAGCTCCGCCGGAGTCTCGCCGCCCCCAGCCCCCTTGTTTACCCTACCGCTACATCGATGCTCGCTCGTGTCGTCGCTAGTCCTTTTGTCGTCCTCCGCGTGCTACTGAGGTGGTTCTTGTGTATAGGGTCGACTCTCTATCAAAGAAACACATTCTTTGAACAGGTAACAAGTTTATGTTTTGAGTCGTTTAAGAATAGAAAACGAAAGTATTTAAGAAGTTATATAGTCACAGTTAATTTTTATGTTATTACAAGCTGTTAAATACCCGATGACATCTAAAAAACATAATACTGAATACTTCAGTAGATTAAAGCTAAGAAACAAGGGCGAATGTAGATTTTGTGAGGAAATATCAAAACACCTCATGACTGAATCACTCCAAGTTGTCGGGGGTTATTTTTTATAGATATAAGGTTTATGAATAGAATCATCGTTTTTACCTCTTGTTATTAGTATTTACATGGAGTGGTTTGAACTCTGGGCTCTTTCAATCTTAGCCAATAAACCGAAGTCATGGTTACGATACGTTGGTGAATAACAACTTTTTTCAAATGTTTTTTTTTCTTAAACGTACGAGTATACCAAACATGACTACAATAATTCCGTCTGCAGTAAATCCATCTACAGACAACAACCCAGATTGGATGATATTTTCATCATAATTTCAACCACATGACATCAAGAAAAGAGGGCATAATAAGAAATTTATACAACAAAGTAAAAAAATCATCTACAACTCTGAAGAATTTTTATCACAGGAAATTATTTACAGCAAAATGGGTATCCCACACATTGAATTGAAACAATTATCAGGAAAATTTTAGTTTACAAAACGCAACAAAAACGAGTGGGCTAATATGAAAATTCTGTCAAAGCAAAAAAAAAGAGCAATTTTGACAATAGACCTAAAACTGAAGAAAAGGTAAAATACAGTTTGGGTCCCATAAACACGGAGAAGATTCATATAACTCAATGAAAGCTTTCTAAAAATCTTTATTCTTACTGAAGATCTCAACTTAAAAACCAAACTCGCCTACTCGTCAAAGTGTGCGTTGAACCAAACACCTAGGCATCATGCTCAACTCCCCAACTTAGCGGCTCTTCGGTCTCGCCTAAGAAGCTTGCCACTTAGCAACATATTGACCAACCAATAATGCTAGAAAATTTGTTGACGGCGAAAACTTGACTCCGTTGTTGCCAAAATGTTGTGCAAAATGCTCTCTAACGATTGGCTTGCTTTAGTGCTTCGATTTTTGCCTTTCGATTTCAACAAGTTTAAAAATTGTTTTAAGCTAGACAAAAGCTGTAAACACTATAGATTAGCGTAGCTGCAACATTTCGTCTAAGTTTGTAGAGAATATCGGCGAGATAATGAGACCCTTACCAACACGAGTCGAGAAACAGCAGAAAACTATATCAATCCGCGATAAGTATACCACGAAATCCTGTATGGCAGATTATGTATGGAGCTATCAACTCAGCAAACAGTCGTTGAAAGCCAATTAATTAATAGAAAGCAACTCTAATTTAAGAAAAAAATCAAAGAGGCGACCTACTTGTACAATAACCCGAATATCTTTAGTGAGCCCAGCATTGACATCAAGAATATGTGAAAGCCCCTTATCAGAGGCTTAAAGGAGTTGAAACTACAGTGGTTTCGACATGCGCTATTTAACATAGTCCAGTAACCCCGACAAGTGTTTGAGGAATAGTATTAGTCATGTTAGTTTAGGTTTGAGGTGAGAACAACTTGTGATACAAGTCGAAACATGGGGTAACAGTTAAAAAAAATCAAATCCATCAATACATTTTTTATTACACTGCTCAAGAAACTGAGCTGAGAGTTTTGAAACATCTAATGACCATCAATATTAATACTGATTTATAAATTAAACAAAGAATCAAAATAAATATTTTGGAGTTCTGTTCTAAGAACTCGTTCGTATAAATAGGGACTAAAATATCTAAGCTTATATAATTCCATATTGAATTCCATAATCGATACATTTCTATTCTTATGTCTATATTTCAACGCAAAAATTAACTCTATCGTCGACTCTGACATCGACTTCTTCCACGAAAAATACACCGCCCTCCCTTAATAACGCACGTCATCTAGATATACATTTAACTATTCAGTCCCTTTCCTTTGCTACTCACCATTCCCTATTTCCACCTGCCCTAGTCCCCCTCCTAAGTCTCCCCGATTTCCCGAAAAAGGAAATCCAACGAAAACGTTATTGACCTGATATATTAATTCATTGACGTGAGCATTTATTCAATATGAGCGGCACGATTGTGCGAATAAGCCCCAATCCGAGTGGACGATCGAGGGGGGTGGGGGCAGAGGAGAATAAAAAGAATCGCGTGACTGGGGCAAGTTACTAATTCGTCCTCGTTTTATGTCGGCCGGTTGATTCGAACTATATGTCTTAATCGGCCATGAGAGATTAATTTTTTACTTGGCTGAGGACAGGCGACATATAGACCTATGATAACTCTTCATAACACTTTTATTCCTAAAATTAATATAGACATATTTGTATTGATATAGATATATTTTAAGCATTCATTATCATTGTTATCATTACATTTAATTTGTAAATGCTTGTAAATACACTCACCTGCACGGAAAACGGGCACTAAAATTTTGATGTATTTTAACGTTTTATACAGGGTGGTCCGAACTGTATTCCGGAAACTTCGGCAGCATATTCTGCAGATAAAAATAAGTAAAAAAGTTTGTATAAATGTATGTCCTAAAATGCTTAGTTTAGGAGATACAGGGTGTAGAAGTTTCATTTCTATTTCGATTTTCTCCAAATAATTTTTGAAGTAACGTCAATATTTGGATGAAGATCGGTTTCTGAGAGTTTTTTGACATGAGAAATTTGATTTTGATGTTAAAATAACTCCTATTTGTAGGGGGCGCCACCTACCCGTGTTTGAACCGTTTTAACGAGTAATAACTTTTCGTCCGTACCTGTATAAAAGTACAGAGTGAAAAAATATACATCTCCGTGACTTTCTACGTAAAAAATGTCTTTTGGTAAAAGTCGCTAGGAGCAACCTCAAGATATTTAAAATGGAAATAGTCAATGCATGTTATTATTGACAAAAAATACACATATTATTTAGTAGATAGTTATTTGACTAAAATAATAAATTTGGGAAATTTCTTTTTTTTAAATTAATCATATTTTTTTTGCTTAAACTGATGATAAAGCAGTTTCTGTTGAACTTTTGGCACAAAAACATTTCAAATTTATGATTTCAGTCTAATAACTATTTAGTCAACATGTTTAATTTATGTCAATGATGACAGGTATTGATAATTTCGATTCCAAATATCTCGAGAACCATTATTTGTAGCGATTTTTACCAAGAGACCTTTTTTACATAAAAAACGTCGTAAATGTGTATTTTTCCTCAGTAGTTTTATACAAGTACGAACGAAAAGTTATTACTCTTCAAACCAGTTTAAAAATATGTAAGTGGCGCCCTCTACAAGTAAGAGCCATACTGACATCAAAATCAAATTTCTCATGCCAAAAAACTCCCAGAGACCAATTTTCATCCAAATATTGACATTACTTCAGAAATTATTTGGAAAAAAACGAAATAAAAATAAAATTTCTACACCCTGTATCTCCAAAACTTAGCCCTCCATTTTATGACATACAAATTTATTTTTCAAGGCTCCTTGTTGAAAATTTAGTGTGTTTAACATAGCCATGGTACTCTAGATTAAAATTTAAAATACAATTATTTTGTTTTAAGCAAAATGTCAAAAGTTAGCATATAGCATGTCATTCTATTCAGCGTGTCATTCTCTATCGAGTAAAGTAAAAAACTTAAAAACCAAAAGTTGTAGCCATTTCCGGTTAAACAGGAAGCGATCGAAAAGAATTGAATACGTCAATCAATCCTATTTTATGTCATATACTAACATACCAAATCTCGTTTTCTTATCTCACAAAATAAAAAAGTTATAGGTGTGAGCCACTTTTGAGACACATCCGGTATATTAAACTTTAAAATACATGAAAATTTTAAGGTGCCTGTTTTTTGCCAGGGATAAGTTAGCTAGGGATTTTTTTAGCTAGAAAAGGAGTGGACACTCCACTAACTGGACCAGAACTATCCTGAGAATTCCTAAGCTAACTGAAAGCAGATTTCAAGAACCCGGAAGATTCCATCCATAGAAAGGACGTGGACACTCGAAGATATTTCTCAGTACTTACGACCGAGAAAAATCCTTTGATTTAAGGACAATGATTTCCTTCGATTTAAGTAAGAAAAATCTTCACATTGTCACGGTGTTTTTAACAGGACACTCTCAATGAACACCTCAGTAGATTGTAGCTAATGGCGAATGCAGAAAAAATAAAGTCCAGTGCTGTTTCACAATAAAAAGTATATTTCATTTTAATATTAACAGCAATTCATGTATGTTCTATTAATACAGAATAATTCTGATAAAAACATGGAAAAAATAGTTATTTTTTATACCAGACGATGGTAAATGGTATTTTATCGTCGACGAAAAGATTAATTCACGAGCGATGAAATCACGAGAAAATTAATTTCGGGAGACGATAATGCAATTTTATCGTCGTGTATAAACCAATGTTTTTTTCCATAGTGAGTTACGTTTTAAAAAATATTCAGAAATTATTATTTCAAGGAATTTATTACGAGTAGAAAAAATATTGTGCTGGGTTGGCGTTGGTTTCTATGTAATTTGACAAATAAATAAAGCTGCCTCTTCAGTTGTCAGTTTTGAACATAGACAAACAAATAAAAAGAGACTGGCAAATTAAATGGCAAAGAGAGGGACAACGTTCCCGTAGCGCAACTCAGAACGCAAAATTTCGTTCTATTTATGTTGATCTGCGCATTGCGTCTATTGGGCCCACTATCTCATTCTAATATAACAAGAGAGCAGAAGCAACCCTATAAAACGTAATTTCTAAATAGAAATTAGAATAATCGCCTTTCGTTTTCACAACATAATGACAATTCGTCATGTTTGTTAATTTTTCTTTTGGTGATTTACATTTTTTTCTAAACTCTCCATTTTATTGACTTATGAATATGGATAGGGAACAAATTTCTTTGTTCCATATAGGTATTTATATTTTGTTACTTATAATTTTCGGTTATACTATTTGTTATTTTATTTGCTGCAGGAGCCAGTATCATCTATTTTTTATATGTGTTGGTGCTCCCTTTCTCTGATAGATATGTTAAAGACAGCCGGTAAAATAAAAGTAAGTAGTTATATTTATCATCTTATTAAGGAAAAAGTAGAAGTAGTAGTGTCAAAAGTATTTTGAACCTCTCTTAACATAACAAATTAATACAATTTTTTTCATTTTTTGGGTAGTTTTATAGCTGGTTTAGAGTAACCAGAAACTTTATTAATATACCTATTTTACTTCTGTTTTAGGATTAAAACTGGACTTGAAAATGGTTCAGGATCATGATTCTCGTAAAGTCTTCTTTGCTTGGATATTCACTTTGTTATTGCAATTAGGCAGTTTTTTCGAAAATTACACTTTTAATGCCCTTTAAAAAAATTGGCCGATCGTTTCCTGCAACAGTCAGTCCTTCTGCATTTAAAATTGGTAGGTGGGTGGAATAAACACTGTTATTGTTTGTTATTATATTATAAAAAGTTTATTTATTTTTATGTATAAATAAATATGTTTATAAAACAGTACAATTTTTGCTTTTTTTTATAATTTCCCTTATAATAGTAGTACTCTTTCGTTCTGAAAGAAACTGCAAATTTTCACTAAAACTGATTTATTTCCTACACCACGTTCCCTTTACCTGGTATAGGGAATAAATCAGTTTAAGTGAAAATTTTCAGTTTCAGAATGAAAGAATACTACTAATAAAGACTAATTTAAATTTTCCGCCAGCTAGAATGTGCGATAATGTCTTACGATACGTTTTATACCTATCTCTTTCTTTTTCATATAAAGCACACATAATAAAGAAAGATAGCAATAAAGACGTACGTCCTGCCATGGTCCTGCTAATTGGTTTCAAAATTGTTATTCTGAGTTGCGCTACGGGAACGCGGTCCCACTCTTTACCATGAGATTTGTCAGTCTCTTTTTATTTGTTTGTCTATGGTTTTGAATCAATATTTTTTAATTCTCTTTCGTGTCGATTGCTGATTGAATTGGAGCCAGAAATGGCTAAAAACGAAATAAGTAAATTACTAACAGATATTCAGGCTGAGGCGACAGACGCCATATCCAAACTACTTCCATTTAAATCCCGAATAAATTATGAAAAGGAATACAATAATTTTCAAAAGTGGAAGCAATTAAAAAACGTGCGAGAAGAAATAAAATTTTTAACCTATCCTCGCTGTTAAAGTATCATTTAATCTACCAGCTTTGCGATTAAAGTACTATTATTTTATCTACTATTTTTGATAGATATAAGGAAATTTTAACAGTTGCTATGGAAAAAAATTATTAAAACATCAGTCATCGCTTCTCCACTGGGTAAATAATAACGATATTCATAAGTATATCGAACGTCTTATAAGGGAATGGTTTGTATTTAACTTAACGACGTTGTGTTTTTGTTTGCGATATTAAAACTGTATTAATTAATATTTTATGAAGGAATTGATTACCAAGATAATGAGAACACATTACCGAGAACTTTATTCGAAAAATAAACAGTTTTGCGCATATACAAAGCAGGTTCGTCAATGTTAGAGTTAATATATTTTCCATTTTTTAATGTTTGTTTTTACTGTCTGATTTCGATTTATGCAGTTTTAATACCGTGTCATAAATTCCAATTTACTTTTGTATAGAACAAACTTAACTGTTTTATGTTTTATTGAAGATGTTTATGAATCTTTATGAAAAAGTAGAATAGATTTTATATTTATCAGGTTATTAAATATTTTAAAATAATCACTTTGATTTTAAAATATTAATTTATAGTAAAACTCCGAAGCTAAATACTTGGCTAGTGTTAAAACTAACTCAAAATTCTCCAAATTTAAAAACATTATTTTGTTTGGAAATTTTTCAAAGTAAAATAACTCGGTTATTTTGGACTTATTTGAAAAACGGCAAAGAGAAAATATGTTTCTTTTATCCAGATGTACAGGGTGGGTCAAATTCGACGCTTTTAAATGGAAACACCCTTTTCTATAGGAGATAGGCGAAAACTAATATCGGTGTCTGGAGCTCCATTTCACGCTTTTAGTTAATTTCCAATACTAGTGGTTAGTTCTAAAACTAGCATAGTATCGATTTAAGCTGTAACATACATAAAGATAAACATTTTATAAATAATAATGTAACCTCATGTATAATTTAGTCCTAACAGTAGAAAACTGGACCTAATCATTACATTAATAATGACGTAACATAATAATTGTATTGATTTTTACTAGGGCCTGAATATATTTTTTTCGAAATATCTTTGATGGCGGATAATAGAAAAAATCTAGAATATCTAAAGAAGGTCAGCATAAATAAAGGGTGGCAAATTGCTGAGAACAAAAATATCTATAGAAATAAACAAGCATACAGAATCACATCATACCATAACGGTAAAAGTTATTTTATAGTATTTCGGTATTAAAACTTATTAAAAAAACTAACATTTATTTCGATATATCGGTTGGTTACGCCGCACCACCAAAAAATTTCGGCATGTGTCTGATAGAGTATATTTAAAATGACTTTTTTGAAGAGCATCGATATGGACTGGAAATCCCGATTCACACTTTTGAACAATGTATTATTAGCCGCAAGCCTTCGATTACCGCAACTCGTACACAAAAAACTACAGGTAGACAGGTTTTTAATAGGGATGTTCGCCCGAAGAATATCGATATACAGGGTCAGGCAAATGTGCGTTGGTGTCTGTCTCCAAACCAAACCAAACTCCTATACTAAAGTACTTAGGAATTTTATTTAAGTGCAAACCTAAAGTATGTACTAGGATGTATTTCAGGAAAATATTTTAACTTCTACAGGGTGGCTCAAAAAAGGGTGAGTGGACCGGGATGATTTTTTTTAAATAAATAAATAAATAAATAAATAAATAAATGCCTTTATTGTCACAAAATTTTTCAATTTGTAGACAAAGGTAAACTAACAAACAAAATAAAAAAACAAGGTACACAAACAAACAAACAAAAGATAATACAAAACATTATACAAATAATATTATATATGGAACGCCCTGTATATTATTGCATTTTTTTGCTTCCTTTTTGACTACTTTACATAATCCTAAGACACAAATTAACTATAACAGATGCGAAAGAACACCGAATTACGCGTTCAGGTTTCTGTGACCTTCAAAAAGAGTTCATAGACAATCCGCATCAATGTATCGTTTGGGTAATTATTTGTTTGGGTGAAAATAATCTGCACCAATATGTTATCGAGGCATACAAAAAGGTCCACAGACTTCGAGACATACGAAAAATCAAGTCCATTTAGCGTGTGTCGCAATTTTCACACCTTAAAAAATTAGTTTTTTATAGCTATAGCAACTGCAGCGACTATGAAAAAGCTGTGTGATTTTCATAGAAAATAAGGGGCACCTGTAATTCATTTGAGAATGTTATAAATCGCTAAAAGAGGTTTCAAATCTCTTGGATTTCTATTAATATTAAATAAATTTTATTAAAAATTGAACTAAAATTGTTAGTATCATTAAAAACAATTGAAATTCAAAAATTGTATCAGTCAAATTACCTCATTTAAGGTGAATATTAAAGTAAATATAAATACAGCTGATTCTAAGCTCTACTAAAAATTTAAATCATTGTTGCAATTGGGCCTTAATGCCATTTCGAATGAACAATAGTATTAATAATGTACATTATAATAATAATAAATTTTATATCATAGTGTGTATTAAAACTACTAAAACACTTTTAAATTGGTATTATATTAACAACTTTTGTTTTTTAATCCAAAAAAAAGTTACCAATTTTCTCAATCAAAATATTTGTGGTCCTGAAAAGGATCTTCGTTTTCCCATGTTCGTCAAGGTATTGTTCAAAAGTGCCTCCCTCTTGCATTAAACAATAACCCAAACGATCATAAAATCCCCTCCTCACATTGGATAACATATCAGGGGTGACAGTGTCAAAGGCATTAAATATTTTCTGCCTTAACTGCTCCAAGTTTTGAATTTCTTCATGGCCGTAAATTTTAGATTTTATGTACCCCCATAAAAAGAAATCATTCCCCGAGAAGTCAGGTGAAATTAAACGTCAGTCTAAACAAAACTGTCATTTTTGAAAACTTGTCAAAATTTGGACACACGCTAAATGTACTTAATTTTCTATGTTTCGAAGTCTGTGGACGAAGTCTGTATAATCTCACAGTAATTTAATGGATTGCTCGTCATATTATATCAGCTCGTAGGAGATTAGGAAAAAAAGAGATATTTATAGTATAAAAAATTAATTTATTTAACAAAATTTAATTAAAGATTACGTAAAAAGTTACATTTACAATACGATGTGATACAATAGTTACATGGTTCTATCGGACTTTTTTCGACTATATAAATCTTTATTTTAATAAATAATTTATTGATGTAAATAAGAGGAAATTTCTCACATGGGTGGTCAAATTCTATAGTTTTCATTATATCAAACAGCCTCTGAATGTTTTCTTCAGTGCAAAACTCATCAAAATTTAATATAAATAATTTTTCCAGCCTGTAAATAAAATGAACAAATTTTTCCACTTTCATGATCAAAGGCTTTTAAATGGGTAAATAATTTCGAGTTATCCAGAGATTCGGATTCTTTTGCAAATTTTAGACAAATATCACATTGATGTATTTGAAGACCCTTTTTAATGATGTAGTCAAACACAATTAAAGGCATTATGAGTTGAAAACATTTCTCAGAGGCTGTTTGATATAATGAAAACTATAAAATTTGACCACCCCTGTGAGAAATTTCCTCTTATTTACATCATTAAATGATTTATTAGATTGAAAATATTTGATGTATTAAAGTTTACAAATAAAGATTTATATAGTCGAAAAAAGTCCGATAGAACCAATAGAAAGGTAACTATTTTGTCACATTTTTAATTAAATTTTGTTATATAAATTAATTTTTTATACTATAAATATCTTTTTTTTCCTTATAAATAAACACATTTGTATCCCATTTTAAATAAGATATACAAATTACCAAAACTTAGAAATAACAGTTCAAAAGTTCAACAAAAAATCCTACACGCGTTTTTAAAAGAAACATATAACCACGCACTATGTCATTCCAGCAAGCGAATACGACACAGCATAGGTTTCCGGACTAAACGACTGGTGTATTTACACCACTCAATAGGCGTGTCGGGTTTGCCGAGCGGTTTCCGATGCAGTCGCTTTCTTTCGCATCTATTATAGGTAATTTGTGCCTAAGATATACCGTGCCGGCAACTCTTACTTTTGGGTCGGTATTTACATGTGTGGAAGTAAATCGCATAGGGATCTTATTAAGTCGCAGTGGCAGAAATGCGACGGTGTGCTGTTGCGGCGTTGCCACATTTCTCCGGTACGCCTTTCTCTGCCAAGTAAAGTAAAATCACGATCGCAAACCGATTATTTTTAAAAGCCTTTATTTTCGAAAAGATAACTGGATAAAATCATTATATTTGTTTCAAAGTATCTGAAATGGAATTATAAGGATATCGTTAAGGTGTCCATTTTTTTATAACGAGAAAACGTCAGTAATCGTGATAATTTAAAAACTCAACTTCTTAATGCATAACGCGCGATAATTCAAGAACTGCTTTAGATATTGAAACTTTTTTTTAGCGATAGCCTCTAAAAGAAAGATAAAAGAGGCTTTTTTAATACAATCTAATAAAAAGAAATGTATTGCCCATGCATCTGTAGATGTCAGTAAGGTATGGCAATCGCTTCTTTCATTTTAAGGGACATAACATAAATAAATATAACATACGTAAAAATTAAAAACAAATTAAAAATAATCATACAAAAAGTTTGAAACTTTTTGGTTTTACCTTATTAAGTAATTATTAGCAGGTAGTAATTGTTAATTTTGAAGTTTAACTTGATATAATGTCATTTTAACAGAACGTCAACGGTTTTTGTAGACGTATCTGCATTTAAATATTCTAAATAGTTGTTTTTCTTTATTCTTGGTTTTTTCCTGCTTCCGACGACGGAAAGAGATAAACTTTCCGAAACGTTAAGCATTTTTTTGTTCGTTAGCCAAATTTGTTTATCAGTAAACCGAACTGCTGACAAGTAGTTTCCGTTGGATTGACGCCAGCAGTGTTTACAAAAAATAACTATTTTATTTTGTAGATTTTCTTGCAGTGGCGAAATACCCATATAGCATTTTTTTGAAGAGATGAATCCGCCACATATATATAGCCATTTTTTAGAAACATAAGCGTCTGGACAGGAATAATGTTGAAACGCTCATCAGAACAGCAACAATTCGAGAAGAATTCGCTGTGGTTATCGCCAAACTTCGTTGAGAATAGGTACTTAAAGAAGAAGATGTACCAAAAATTGGTTTAAAAATATCGATACTACAATATATCGGTATTTATAGAACGTTCCTAATCCCTGGTCATACGTGAGTCCGCCATGTGTGACGCTCATTATACGCTCCACCTATCTCGACCGATCGAAAAAGTTACACCGAATTAAATTTTTCTGTCCCTTTTTTGCTTCATTCTCATTCTTGCTCTGCGTTTTTCTTACGTACGATGTTGCTGCCGTCGTCGTCTCCGCTTCTCGGTAGTAAATTTTGTGTATGTCATCTTCACGCTCGCTTGTCGCTTTCTCAGATTTCGATTAGCTCTTGTAACGCTCGGCCAGATGGATCGTAATGGCTCTCGGTTTTATGGTTAGATAAACAGGAGGGTGCAGGTGGATTTTTTGCTCGCTCCGATGCGCCCTAGGAGAGATTGGGCGAGAAATCGGTACCCCTTTGGTGAGATACAGTTCGATTGCTCATTATGGTGGATAATGAGAATTCAAAGCACCTCACAATCCCGATTGCAATAAGATATGTAGATGTAGATATTACCTTGAGTTAATAATGGAGACTTAATCTCTTGTTTATTTGATTACTTATGTCTTTTTGGTATATCATCTTCAAGTTTAATGATGGACTTCTAGTCAATAACCTGGACTTGGTTGAAGGATCTTAATTTTTTGTACTCATCATTTGTCACAATCACCTGGTTATAAATCCGGTTATAAATCCTGGTTATAAATTATATAAATATAATAAATTAAAAATATAATGAGGGAAGTTATGGAAGAGTACAACGGTGGTATCGGCCTTTGGTGGTATCATTATAGGCGGTAAACAAATAACGAAATTAAGGTACGCAAAAATAGAAAAACAAAATTAATGATTATTGATCGAAAACCCACGAATACAACAGAAATAGCAGGTTTCGAAGTTGTAGATCAATATATATTTATACCTCGGCTCCTTGATATCAAACAAAGGAGGATGTGATGCAGAAATCAAGAGAAGACTGTGTATAGCACGTAGTTCCATGACTAAACTCAATAAAATATGGAAAGATTCAACCATTTCAATTAGCAACTAACTCAGACTACTGAGCCCTAATTTTTCCCATTGCCACTTATGCCTCAGAGACCTGGACATTGAAGTTGGCAATGAGAGGTAAAATCGATGTTTTTCTCATCACAGCTCACCGTACAAACATTTCAATTCTCGAACAATTGAAAATACTTTGGCGGCCACATATCCAGGACCTAGAAAAACTAATTGTAGAGGGAAAAGTGAACAGAAAACGTCCTAGGGTGGACCAAATGAAAACGATAATAGGTCATAGTCTGCACGAGGCTAGTACTGCTGTGCAAGACAGAACAACATGGAGAAACATAATAAATGCGATATCATAATGCCACCATACTCTTATAGAGTAATAGGAAGAAGAAGGAAGAGAGATTAATCATGTCTGACAAAAATCAAAATAATAATAAAATAAGAAATAGATGAATAAAAAGCCAGTTGACTTCCATATCACATGCCTTAACCATTTACAACTCGACACAAAGTAAACAGGGGTCAAGAGGTTACGTTCAAAGATAAATATATAAGACGTTTCGTTTTGATATAGTGGTAACAAGTTTGCAATCCAACGCCTGCATCATCAAAATCTCGCCATCATCGCCGATAGATAGAAGAACGCGGTGTGGATGAGATTTGTTATACATTATAATGGAAATCGTCGAGCGTGAACCACGCCGCGTGTCATTCCGACTACACGCGGTTTTTATTTCGAAAATCTGCCTTCTCATGCGTTTAGTTGGCTGCCATTGTGCCGGAGTCGTGGCGGCGTGTTGTGGGGGCGGTGGGGGAGACGGCGGGGGGAATGGGAGAAAGACCCGCCGCGCCGTGAAAACGCTAAGTGTGTTGTGCCGGGGGAGCTTTTAACGCCTTTTTGTCTCGTACGATTCCGGAAGATTATGCGGAAACTTATGACGTATGGTTTTCGTGAATAAACTATTCGAGATATGTTATATGCATGGATTAATAATGATTTTGAATGTAGAGAAAACCAACTTTAATGTTTTTGGAACTAAAAACTGACAACTGTAAAACACAGCGAAAATTAATAATGAGATAAGCAGGCTTCAGCACAATTGATCAGATACATACACTAAGAGAAACTATCAGTCGAACAAAAGAATACGAACTTCCACTAGCCATAGCCTTTATATACTTTGAGGAGGCTTTCAACCCGATATATCCTAAGGCAATAATAGAAGCCCTAGCAAAACAAGGTATTGACAGGCCTTATATAGAAACTCTCGCCAATATATACAAAGAAGCTAAAGCAAGAGTAATACTATATAAAACAACCCCAGAGTTTCCAAGTGGCAAAAATGTACGACAGGGAGACGCGATATCCCCAAAGCTGTTTACTGCAACATTAAAAGTAATCTTCCGTCAACTGGACTGGAGCAACAGAGGATTAAAAATAGATGGAGAGTATCTTAGCCACCTAAAGATTCGCTGATGACATGGTCCTAATTGCCAATAGTCCTGGAAAACTACAAGCCCAAATTAATGAACTAAATACAACCAGCAATTAAATAGTGGAAAGAAAATACATTCGAATAAATGACACAACACTTGAAATAGTAGAAGAATATACAGGGTGGTCCGAACTATATTCCGGAAACTTCGTCAGCATATTCTGCAGGTAAAAATAAGTAAAAAAGTTCGTGTAAATGTATGTCCTAAAATGCTTAGTGTCGGAGATACAGGGTGTAGAAATTTCATTTTTGTTTCGATTTTTTCCAAATAATTTCTGAAGTAACGTCAATGTTTGGATGAAAATTGGTGTCAGGGGGTTTTTGGAATGAGAAATGTGATTTTGATGTCAATATGACTCCCACTAGTAGAGGGCGCCACTCTATCTAAAGAAGAAAACATTCGACCAATGTTACTACCAGTCATGACCTATGCATGCGAAACATAAACTTAAAACGGACATCATAAAGAAACTGCAGGTCGCTGAACGTTCAATGGAACGAAATAATGCTGGGAATAACCAAGAGAGACTGCAAAAAATAGAGTAGATACGACAAAAGACCCAGGTAATAGATGTCATCCACAGAGTCAAATCCCTCAAATGGACAGGAGAACTGGCAAGAAGAACGGATAACAGATGGGTCCACAAAAATTACAACATGGTACTCACGGGGAATTAAGAGATCTAGAAGAAGAGCGAATTATTAGGAATTATATAGTAATAATGATATTAGGAAATTAGCAGGGATAACTTGGGCCCGCATAGCTAACAATATATCGTCCCATTGCTGCCAAAAGTCACTAACTTACTTTTTATTACTTCCGAGAAAAATGCGTCTAAAGATGAATTGCATTGCATAAAGATGTTATAGTTAGTAACTATTCGGTATTAAAATAAAACATAAATAGCCAGAATTCGTAGTTAATGACTTTTGCAATCGATTCTCCGCTTCAAAACAGAGTTAGTGATTGAATGTGGTTGTTCCGAAAAATGTTAGTTAGTGACTTTTGGCAGCAATAGGACGATATTAACAATGGGCCCAACTACAAAGAGAGTATGTAAGGAACGCCACCATAATTGGAAATGGTCGAATAAGCTGAAAATGATGATGATGATAGATACTCTAAATAACAAGCAAATAATATAGCTTATTTTTTGTAATTTCAAAATCTAGATCTCCTAACACCATGGTTGTTAAATATCAAATACCAAAGATACTTGAATGTAATCACTCTAATCATCTCGTACTCTCTACCTTTCTTACTCACATTTTATGTTTGACTACTCAATACTCAATGAGAAACTCGATTAACTCTAATCCGTCTTCAGGAATTTATTGAAATATTGGTCCAAGTAACTACAAATCTTTAGAATGCCATTGTTTTATGATTAGAAATAGGATAGCAAGAATTGATATTCTGGCAGCCAAATTGCATTCAAATTACATTACATTCAAATAGTCACTCTATATACTAGGGATTTTGCTCTATTTGCTCTTTGCTAGGGATAACTAGCTAGGTCTATTTTGCTATAGATCATTAGTTTTACTGCCAAGCTTTGATTAGCAAAAGCTAACGATCTTCACTTTGGACATAGAAAGCTTAAATATATCAACAAGAACCTGGAAGACTACATCCGTAGCCTGGGATGAGAATCCTGAAAGTCTCTCAGGACTTACGACCGAGAAAAAATCAAAGATTTTCCTTGGTTTAAGTAAGTAAGATTGAAGATAAGAAAAAACAGCTCATGGATGTGGGGAAAATGAGGAAATACCTGCAACACCCTATCACTGAGTACGCCGAGACGACAACCATTCGTGGCATAAACTTTGGTACGACTGATATAGGAGATGGAGAACTACCTGCAAAACCGTCTCAGATACTGGCTTTTGTCAAAGCCCTGAGGATGTATGATGAGTTATAACTTAAGAAAGGGGGACACAATGGATCTATAAGTTCGCGGTGATTAACTTCCCCCCACCAATACAATTGACAACTACATCTACATCTTCTTTATACGATTTAGAATACATCATCATCACCTATATCATGCCCCAAATATCCATGATCACTTTATTGGCATCTCCAATCCTCATCATAAAACTAAACTAACTCAACTTAGTAATATTTTCATCAATATATACCAATTTTATACTGATATTCTCAATTTATTGCCAACAGAAAAAAATATTAATCGATTCAATTTCATTCTTGGAACATTTTACTATTTCCATTGTTAACTACTTACGATAACTTTCTTTATGAACGTTCACGATGTGTAACAATTTTTTTCTACACCGAAATAGGTACCGCTCGATTTTTTAAAGTCTAGTAATTTTGATCGTAGGAAATTTACCTAAAATTAACCGAAATGGATTTAAATAAAACCAAAGCTAATAAATATTTATCTGTAATGAATCCCAGAGAAAGACCGTTCCCATTTAGTCAATGCTGTTTAAATTTTATTTACTTTGATTAGATTTGGTTAAGGTCGAAAGATTTGAACAGTATAGTGTTTATATGCGTCGTTATTGGTCTTGATTTGCCTTACTTTCAGAGGCGTGAGAATATAGATAATATACAAATTAAATGAAATGTAAAAAGAGTTATAGAAGCGTTAAATTATTTATTTACAGACGTTGGATGAAGCATGAAAAATATCAAGATCTACTTATAATCGCTGTATTGTTTAGTAATTTTAATCATTTATGGATAGAGTGTAAATGATATCATTAGATTCGGTATAATAAAAAATAACCCTGATTAATCTCTTGTATTAACATTGAAAACAAATTATGTCTCTATGTTTATGGCCGGTTCATTTTTTTTTAAATTCTGTGTATTTCGAAATAGTAATCTGAAAAAATTAAAAATATTATTTTTTAAGTGCTATTGTGGAGTGCGTAACCAACAAAACTGTTTTACCAAATGCTCGAAGTGTTATCATAAAAAAAAACGTGTCTATTGAGTGGAATCATTGTTTTGTATCTGTTTTTTTTTCTAAACAAAAATTAATCATTAATTTTTAAAAAGAAGAAACACAAAGAATTCGGATAAGGCGGATTTAGTTGCAGTATGATGCATATTGGCGGGTTTTGTTACAAGATCTCTTTGCATTCTAACTTGGAAGGTAAGGATTTGTAATGGATAAGACGTCAGTTAATAGTAATATTATACTTGTGTAAAAAGCTTATGAAAAAATGCGGAATTAGCAAGAATAATGACAATAAAACGCGGAGAAGTGGAGAATAAGTGGATATATAAGTGGTCAAGACGGATTTTGCTGCAGTAATGTAATTTGTAGTGAATTTTATACAGGGTGAGTTTTAAACAAGTGCAAATATTTTTGGTGGTTAGGTTAGGTGGTTACTATTTCGACTCCAGAAACACGATTATGATTTTTCTTTTCGCGAAAAAAAAATTTGAAAATTCGAAATTTTTTGAAAAAAATTTTAATAATAAATTTAAACAACACAATTTCTTAATAATATGACAACCTAGGTAATAAATTAAATTTATAAGAAAGAAAACCCAGAAAAGATCCAGTGGTTCTCAAAATTTAAGTAAAAAATATTTTTTTGTGAATTTTCAAAGTAATATAACTTGGTAATTTTGGACTTTGAATAACGGTAAAGAGAAAATGTATTTCTTTTATCGAGATCTACTAGTACTGAAAATATTGGCACTTATTTAAGACTCACTCTATACAGGGTATCCCAGAAATAAGTGCAAGTATTTTAAGGGCTGGTAGATCTCGATAAAAGAAACATATTTTCTCTTTGTCGTTTTTCAAATAAGTTCAAGTTCCAAAATAACGGAGTTATATTACTTTGAAAATTAAAAAAAAAATATTTTTTGCTAAAATTTTGAGAACCACTAGATCTTTTCTGGATTTTCTTTCTTGTAAATTTAATCTAATACCTATGTTGCCATATTATAAAGAAATTATGTTTTTTAACAAAAACTAAAAAAAATTCCAATTTTTTTTTCGCGAAAAAAAACTCATAGGCGTGTTTCAGGGGTTGAACTATACTACCAATTAAAACACTTGCACTTATTTCTGGGATACCCTGTATAGGAATCGGCGATATTTGCTGCAGTTTATTGGGACTAGGTTTATATAGTTTTATGTCATTAGGCCATTTAAAAAAAAAAGGATAAGGCGGGTTTTGCCTCCTCATATATACAGGGTGAGTTAGGGGTGAGTTTTAAAAACGTACAAATATTTTCATGGCTTGTAGATCTCGAAAAAAGGAACATATTTTCTCTTTACTGCTTTTCAAAACCGAGATATTTTACTTTGAAAATTTAAAAAAATTGAATTTCGCTTCAACTTTCCGAACCAGAAACCAGAAGATGTTTTCTGGGTTTTCTTTCTTGTTAATTTAATCTACTACCTATGTTGCCATATTATGGAGATATTATGTTTTTTAACTATAAATGAAAAAAAATCCAAAATTGTTTTAAAAAAATTTAAAATTTTCAAACTTTCTTTTTCTTTCTTCGAAATATACTACCGCTAAAAATATTTGCACTTATTTAAGACACACCCTGTATAACATAAGTTATAGAACATACAAAAAAATTATTTAGAATTTTGTGTATAATACAAAAAGAAGAAAATTTGATTGTTTGAAAGCCCATGTATATCCATATAATTGAATCTTTAAACTATTCAAAATATGTAAAAGGCAAAATATGATTTGCGCAATATATATTTCATTTCATGCTATTAGAGAACGTTTTCAATTAACAACTACCATATCTCCATTATTACAAACATGAATTGTGTTATTCCACAACCTGCTTTTCCATACAATCCAAAAGAATTTGACCAGCAAAACTGTAACAAAATATCTAGGTATTTTACTTAATGTCAGCGCTGTTGCTCTGAAATCTCCGGGCGAACTGAAATTTAGTACTCATTCAAACTATATGTTGCACAATTAAAAGCAATTAACGGTGTTTTGAAGTAACATTTCCTATCCTTGTAAACTTTGGCAACAAAGGCGTGTTGAAAACGAACTAAAGAAAAAAATGAAACATTCGGAATCATGAGAATCCGATTAGATTTCGAGCTCGACCCATATTTTTAAACGCGAGTAAATGTTACAGAACTATAACATTTCCAACCACAAACAATAATACAATATAAAGGTCATAAAATAAGTAAATCTAATCTGTAAGTAATTATCCGGCAATAAAGAAACAATTAATTATTTCACACCTGGTACGTTTAACATTGAGGCGATTGTTTGCGCGTGCTAATTGAATTGTTGTTTTTACTGACATACGTACTATAGAGATCTTCGAATTAGACAAATTCGTTAATTGCTCTGCAGTAATCTGAAGCATGAAGTCGCTTAGATGTTTACAGCCTTGGATTACCCGAGGCAGCGAGATGTTTATATTTTGTTTGGGTGCTTGAACACCGCCGTAGTGCGTGGAAGGCATTTTTGTAATGTTTGTTCTTGTCAATTCGATTTTTTTGAATCTGATTAGAGTTAAGATCTGATGAGCAGCAGAAAATAGATGTTGTACTGTCATTGATTATTCATTTTCTATAAAACTTACTATTCTGTATTGTATAATGTCTAGTAACGTCACTGATTCAGTGGAATCAAGTGAAAGTGGACATCAATTATTACAAATAAGGTATAAGCGTGCGTGCGTTAGAGCTGTAAATTGAGAAAGATTGTGAATATTTTGCAAATTATCGTGGATTTTTTCGATATTTTTATAGTTTTTCTGCTATTCTGGGCTAAGACGAATCCAACACATCAGAGATCATTAAAATTGGTCCACTCGACTTTGTTTTATTTCTTTAGATTATTGTATAATATAGTTTATTAGCTATAGGTGACAATTTCGATGCTCAACATTGGCATCTCAGAAAGTACGAGAGATACGAAATCGGTTAAATGGGACAAAAGTTGCGTAATTACAAGTTTGACAAACACCTTTGACGAAAACCCCGGTATCTCGATTAGTTTCGGATTTATGTCAAAAAAATGAAAATAATACATTTATTTTAAATTACAATATCTTCAAAACTATTGTATCTAGTGCAACGTAAGTTGGTAGTTTTATATTTTTGACCTCGGCCAATTAAATGCCATTTGCAGAAAATTTCTAAGCCTTCTAGATTTCGCACAACAACAGTCAAGTTATTGTTTTCATATGGCCGCCATTTTGAATTTTTATACTATTAGATAGAGCGAAAAAAAGTCTGTACAGTGGTATCTAATTTTTATTTTGAAATGATTACATTTGGGGGTTAGAACCTTTGGTGTTACAACAGCAAGGTAAAACACTAATTCACCACAATACACCAGAACACTTTACTGGACGCGTGTCCAGTGCAAAGATAAAGTGTTTTAGTGTATTTCGGCGAATTTAGTGTTTTATTTTGCTGCATTACTATTGTCTGAAACTGTCTAGGAACTTCCAATCAATTTAATTCAAATTTAACGTCAATGTTATTGTGGCATATTCATTCTTGGAAAAAAAGCCTGCATATTTCGCCACTGAAAGAGAAAACTGGAGTGGAGAAATTCCCAACTTTGTTTTTTTAGGAACTTAATTTATATAATTTTTTAAATTAAATTATTTATTCTATTGAACTGGAACAAAAATTTATGGGCTTATTTCTAATGTAAAAAATAAAAAAAGGAACAATTCCAATATATGGTAAAATTATTAAAAAAATAAAATCAATTTACTTTGCTGTTAAAAAAATAATACAAAATAAAATATTAATGTGGCTTTTATGTTATCCTTTATCAGTTCATCAGTAATAGTTATAATGCGTTGAACGATTTTAATACATAATATCGTAGGAAATATACCTAAAATTCACTAAAATAAAACCAAAACTAAAGAATTATCGTCAATGAATTTTAGATAAAGGTTATTTCCATTTAGTCAAGTTTTACGCTTAAGTTTAACTTAATATGATTAGTTTTGGTTAAGGTTGAACACAAATTTAAACATTTTACTATATACCTATAATACCTATATAATATGTCATGGGTTTTTATCTAACATCTAGAATATTTCTCTTCACACATTAAATCAAATACCTAAAAAGTCATCAAACTATCATATTTAAAAATAAACCTTTGATGAATTAGAAACTCTTCTCTAATTTGTAATAAAAAATACGCGAAATTCAGTGGTATTATTAGCGATTTTCTTAATATTTCCATTTTTGAGAGACGGGCCAATCTTTATTTTTTTAAATACGCACCCTCTGCCATTGTCAAAAAATGAATATGTCTTTTTCGAGTTTTTCAAAGATATATAATAGGGGGTTTGTATATATTTTTGGTATTTTTTTTGTTGCCGTAGATATATTTTTGCGAAACCAGCAAAAACGTAACAATATTAAGCAAACAAACTTTAGTTTGTTTGACTGTTGATGGCTTTGATTGATGAGTTTTGATAGCTCAAGCAAAGCGAATTTGAATGACAGAATTTACTAGCTCCAGTAAATGCTGGCCTTCATTAGTAAAAGTTTATTTCAAAATTTGATATTCAACTTTGACTAGCGCAATGTTAGCAAATTAGTGAATACGAATTTTCACTAGTAATCCTTAACATTTACTTATTTATGGCTTTTACTGTAACATATGAAAATCATCTAGCACAAATAATAAACTCTTATAGAGAACAAACGTAACTGTTCCATTCGTTAACCAGCAATGCCAATATAAAAGACGGGTGCCAGCCTACTAGCGATGGGAATACCGGTTCCACATGAGTCGCGTTACAGTAGCGACCGTTCCAGAAAAGTACCGCGACAAAATAGCGCTATTTTGTAATCGAGGTTCCGTCTTCCAGTGTCGCGGTCCTCGCTTATGCAGTATTTCTGGCATTAGTTACCTACTCCCAACCAGTGTTGTCAGGTTCTTACAATTGTACCAGCTGTTACAACCATTCGTGCCATGAACATATTACTCTGATTAGGATTTTATTTTTAATCAATTGAGAGTGGCTTTACAAGTTTCAGTTTTTTTTTCAATCATATTTTCTTCTTTATTTATTCTTATTTTTGTAAAAAGGTTTATTTGCCTAACACGTATTTATTATCAATCATATACTAAAATACACTACTTAATTTATTTGAATTTAATAGAACGCCTATGGAGAGCGGTGTTTACTTTATAGAAAATGGTCCTATATTTTTTTAAAATTGTCGATGCTGAGAAATACAAAAATAAAATAATACTATAGTTAGTTGCTTGCGAAATTGATTACCTGTCGCTATAATGCTTTTGTTCATTATATTGCGGGAAGTAGCATTATATTTTAATTTTTAAAGAAATATCAAAGAATGACGTATTGTCTTTAACGGCTCATATTTATGTGTATTGCAACATAATATATTTAATGTGAAAATCAAGAACAAAGTCCAGACCACTGTCAAAAATAAATCTTTATTGGTGACCGGTTTCGGCAATGCCAGCCATTATTAGACCTTAAAAATAGATATAAACAATAAAACTTATATATAAATGTATAAAAGCAAATAACATTTTTATTTTATTTTATTTGCTTTTACGTTTCATCTTTCTAACAACGCTATTATTTTATACCATGCCTAGTACATACCAAAAATCGTTATTCCGAAAGTAACGTAGCGACGGGAGCACCAACGCCAATAGTAACCGACCAAATCGGGATAGGCGAAAACGGAACCCTAGAAGCGCTCCAGCGACTGCTGGAACGAAGTACACCGCCGAGGTCGAGCCTCGATAATCAGTTACAGCAGTTACTTCTGTTCGCGCCAGGGAAGTACAACTTTAGGAGCGCGACGGCTAGAGCGAACACGTCCCGATCGAGATCGCGCGGCTCTACGGACATACCAGTTCCAGATACTACTGTTGGCGACCGACGAAATCGCGACGGCTGGAGCTAAACACGTCACTATGCAGTTACTACGGTTCGAGCTAACTTCAAGAGCGATTATAAATAATTTATTTGCAAATTATAAATAATTTATAATTTTGTCATCATTATGATCCTCGTTCTTCAGTAACAGGTTCCTGATTCGCTGTGGAGCGCGACACGACGTTACAAAAAAATACCGCTCCAAAATCGCGTTACTCAAATACCGACACATCACTACAGCCCACCAAGGTATAGAAGGTAATGAAACAGCAAACAATCTAGCTAGAAAAGGAGCAAACACTAAATGGCCAAGATCCGTTCTACTTCCCAAGTTGAAACCAATTTAAAGCGGAACTAAAGAACTTGGAAGACTCCATCTTCTAGTAGTCAGTCCAATTCCTATTCCAGCAAACTGAAATGAACGTTGTTGATGAATGTCTAAGACATTCAAAGAAATTTCTCAGAATTTACGATCGAGAAAAATCAAATATTTTCCTTGATTTAACTAAGAACAATCCTCGGATTGTCACGAGGTTTTTACCAAGGCACTATCTTCTCAATGAACACCTCGCAGTAGATTGAAGCTACGAAGCAACAGCATGCAGATTCTGCGGGGAAAATGGGAAAGCACCAGAACAAGTTTCAATTTTGTGAAATTGAAGTAAAAAATTTAAGGCTTAGATACTGGCTTTTGTCCAAGCCCTGAGGCTCTGTGATGAGTTATACTATATAGGTATATACTACATATAGATCTATAAAGGTTGCAGTGATTAACTTCCTCCTCCCATACAATCTACAATCCACAACATAATAGACACGATTAAATTGAAATTATGGAGATCTTTAATTCTTTTTTTTTAATTTCGGATTCCCATTTCAGTGCAGCAATTCAAACTGAGTTCCAGCTACGGACCGCAATGTCGTAGGCCTAGAGCCAGCGCGGCGCAGAGATACTGCCGCCCCCAAAACATGTAAATAAAGTCATGTAAACGTTTCCTATAATTTTCGAGATAGCGCATCGGTTCTGGGGCGAAATTATAGGCATCTTTTGCACATATCGTTCATTCCTACCTACGTGGCATAGCGGGAAGGTGCGCCGGCCGGCCGATTGATGGTACTAAACTGGTACTGGGCCCCGTGGAGCTATATCAAATTTAATGGCGAGTTTGCCATCCTATAATTCGTTAATTACGGTCCGATCTAGAACCGACGAATTATCGCATAGCAAAAACGGACTGGGTCGTGACGAACTTCTCCAAACATTGTTTACATTCAGTCTGTTTTGTTTTGAAATTATGTTTGTAATATTGTCCCTCGTTTTAAGTTCCTTCAAAGCGCAATTTAAATAAAAATTTCTATTACATAATTTATAAGCGAATTCATTATGTATTATGAGAAGCATTTCTACAAAATATGTATGAGCACATTATATACATAATTTTATGTAACTTTTAATTTTAATTTAAAGCATTTTTTTGAGGAGGTCTTTTAAATACATCTATCGGATGTTCATGACAGATAGTGTGGGATTTTCACCTACAAAAAAACCTAATCCTTTTCTTCACTACATGTTGGAACTACTGGTAAGTATTACTTCAGCATGCAGCTCTGTCTTCTATTTAATCCTTCTGTCTTCTCTTCAGGTCTGCCTCTTTTGTTTCTAATATCTTTTTTGCCATATCGGATACAGAATTCCATACAACTCTTGACTTTAACATTATTGTTCTATTATATTGTTCGGGTCTAATTTCAGTCTCACTTCGTACTGCAGTTTCCTTCGCTCTCCTATCCAACGGGAACACGAGAAGAAAGTATGCTCTACATCATGTATGTTTTCGCAATAGTAACAGCTTGGTGATTCTACTATTTTAAACCTATAGTGGTATGACATGAAACAGCCATGGCCGCTTCAGTTGCGTTAAGAAGAAATTCATGTTTCCGTGCCTTCTATTAACCCAAGGTCGTATATGTGGGATCAGTCTTCTTGTCCAAGTTCCAACACTACTCGTTTCCATCCATCTCTCTTGCCAAAAGCATATGTATGTATGAACATAAATAGATGTAAATACATAAATAATGTTTTCAATGCCGCAAAAACCTCTTGTTTTTTATCTTTTTCTGTTTTCAAAGATCATGTACTATGGTAAGATATTTTTGAAATGGAAAATTCGACTCCTTCAACTCCCAGTGGATGATATATCAAAAATGTACAACTTGGAGAAACACCTCACTGTAGTATTGAGCAATAAACATGATTGGAAGAGAGAAACGTTTGCTTTTTGCAATTCGAAGTTGGCCAAAGAATACCTAGATAAGATAACTAAATTGTACAAAGAAAATAAAGTCCTCCTACTCTGAGTGTCAGCCCACCAAAGGATAGAAAGCAATGAAAAAGTAAACGATCTAGCTAAAGGAGCGAATACTCCACTAACTAGACCAGAACCGTACCTACTGCTTCCCAAGTGCTAACCAACTTAAAGTGGAACTCAAGAACCTGTAAGACTCCGTCCTGGAATGGGAATCCTCCAACGGTCTAAGATACTATAAGAAGTTTTTCAGATCTTCCCACCGAGAAAAGTAAAAGGGTTTCCTTGATTTAAGTAAGAACAGTCTTCGGACTGTCATGGGGTTTTTAACAACACACTGTCTCCTCAACAAACACCTCAGTAGGTTGAAGCTAAGAACAATAAGAACAATTCCTCACTGAGTATGCTGAGACTACAACCATTCGTGCTATAAACTTTGATACGATTGGAGATGGAGAAATCTCTGTAAAACCATCTCAGATACTGATCTTTTGTGAAAGCCCTGAGACTGTATGATGGGTTAAAACTCAAGAAAGAGAGACACAATAGATCTATAAGGTCGTGGTGATTAACTCCCCTCTCATACATTCCATATTCTATATTCTAGTTACTTCCACATCCAAACACCAAATTTCCATTTTCTAGAGTGAGTTATTATAACAAAACCTTAAAAATCAGTAAAATCAATAAAAACAGATGAGAGGAAACAATGTAGAAAACAACAAATGTACCTACAAGAAATAAAAGCATCTAACATTTTATACTTACAAGCTAAGTTAATATTTTCAAAGTAGGTATTTCAGGTGGATTGTCAGTTACTGATATTGTAGAATCGCCACCTATGTCTCTCGTCATAGTTCAGAAATAAAGGTGTGACTATGCAGTGTCCAATTCTATGATGCATGATTCTGAACACCCAATATAATCTCAAGTTTTTGTTTTAAACTTAATTGTCTTGAGAATAAAATTATTCAAAATATGAACAATATTAAAAGAAAGCGTAACGTAAAGGAAACGATTTCTGCCTTTATTTGCATAGTACCCACTGGGACCAGTTCGGATTGGAACTCGGTAAGAGGATGCAATCAATGGATATTTTCCTGCTCAATAAACCGGAAGAATTGGTTTGAAAAACGGTACAGCACTTCTTCGCAAGGTGCATCAAAAATCAGTTAAGCGTGTATCGATCGGCATTGGGTCAGATAAAAAACAACAACCACTTGGTGGGTAATCGTATGGTTCAGCTGTACCATACTTTCCCAAAGAACAATAACCTCTAATATGGTACCTGTCTGATGATTTTTTTGTCTATCGATGTAATAATAAAAGTTTTGTCTATCGATGTAAGTCTGCAGTAAGTCTTACTGTGCAAATATTAGTTGGTTAGTTATTAGAGGACATAATTATTGTTGATATTCTTGTATATTCTCTATAAGCTTTCGGGAATGTAACCTGGGCACTGGATCCCCAATAAGTGGTTTAATTTACTATACCATGTTAGTGATGAGGCAGTCTCTTAAAAAAATGCAAAATAGCGGAAAACTGTATACAGGGTGAGTTTCCTACGATCTTCTCCATGGGTATCTCGGAAACTACTGGAGATAGAGAGTCGGTTAAATGGGGAAAGAATTGCAGTTTTATGAGGTCATAAATATGCGCCTTTCAGATTTTTGAAAAAGTTCATGGCTTACAAGATATTTAAAAAAAAACAAATTCTGACTATTTTAAAAATTGTCCCTAATTCCATTATAATCTATTTTAGACAAAAAAAAATTCAGATAATAATTTTATTTTTTTTGTAGAAGTTATAAATCAGAACAAGATAAGAACACCATACCAACTAAGTGAAATTAGTCAACAAAGATAAGAATTGGCTATAACTCAGTAATTTTGTGAAAAAAAATATTATAGCTTATATGGCTGAAAAACTTAAAAAATGGTGCTTTTTATGAAGTCATGGCCAACTATGGTTTCCATTTTAAAAATCATAGGTTTGTGTCATATGTCAAAAATGACAGGTTTTAGAAAAACGGAGTATACAAACTCATTAGCGACGTGATTATCTACAACTTTTATCTGAATACTTTTTGTCTAAAATAGATTATAATGGAATTAGGTACAATTTTTAAAATAGCCAAAATTTGTTTCTTTCGAAATATCTAGTAAGCCATGAACTTTTTCAAAAATCTAAAAGGGTTATATTTATGACCCCACTAAACTGCAATTCTTTCTCAATTTAACCGACTCTCTATCTCCAGTAGTTTCCGAGGTACCCATAGAGAACATCGTAGGAAACTCACCCTGTATAATAAATAATTACACAACTTAGGATATCTATCACAACCTACCTATTCAAGGACTTTATATTGACAAGAAGTGAAACTGATTTTGTACCTGGTAAAATCTAAACTAGCAGCTATTTTTATAAACCAATATAAAATAACCATTTTAACCAGATTGTGTAAATTGTTATCCAGTAAAGTTATAGCTTTTGAGTGGGTAACCAAAAACTTTACTATTGATATTTTACAAGAATGAACAGATTCCTTCAAAATAACAGCGTTTGCAAAATTGCTGGTTAGTTTCAAATCTAGCCAGGTATCCATTTTAGCTGTAACATTGACACCGCTACCTTATTAACTAATAAAGATGGTATAAAAAATAAAAATAATACTTTTATTAAATAAAAACTATTAAATCCGTCAAATGTTAGATTCGTGTGTAATATAATTAGTTTTAGTTCGGCTATTCAGTGCTGCCTTAAATAATAATGCTCTGAAATCAAGCCAATGAGAAAAAAAATAATTTGAAAGGTTTGTAGGTACAACCAGAATACACTTTCTCATAGAACAATAACTTGTTATGTAGCATCTCCTAATGATTGTTTTCTGATTGTTTAATAAATAGTGTTGCAATGGAGTGAAGAAATCCAACTTCAACATGAATAAATGCGCGTTTTAGAAATACATTTTGTTAAATTATTGTTGAAAATTAATCATGAATGGCAGTTGGGAAGTTAAGCGAAATAACTATAATAATTATACAAAAAAATTGGCAGTATTTTTATTAAAAGAGAATCATTGAAAAATGTAAAAAGTCTTATTTAATTACATAGCTCACATAATGTGATCTCAGACAAATATTATAAACTAGTTGAAGCTTGGCGCATCCGCCACGACAGCAGGAAAAAAAAACTTTTTATTTTTTGTTTAATTAAATGAAAAACAAAAAATCCGGCGACGACAGTTTTTAGAAGAGCCAATTAGCTATCGTTACTTCAGTAGAGACAGCACAGATAAACATTAGCATTTTATATATGTAGATAGTCAAACTTTACTGTATCAAAATAAGGACTAAATGTAAATAGACAACTAAAATTAGAAATTTATTATTAAACTAAATAAAAAGATATTAAATTATTATCTAAAAAGGGTAAATTTATTTAAAATTTTCAAAATTTAAATTCTGCCTTTGATTTGCTTAAAACCTTTTTTGGCTTCTTAGTAATTGATTTGAATATGGAAATAAATCTTTCAATATCCCCTTGTCTGGTTTATTGGTGATTGCTTAGAACTTTAAACATAAACGTTAATTTTTTAATTTCGACGGTATAAAGTATACAGGGTTGTTCACCACATACGACATGGAGTATTGTAGCTAAACGATTAGATTTCTATAAATTTAAGTTTTGGATTCGTTGAGGGACTATTAGAGCTACAATTTAAAAATAATTTTACGGGATACAGAGTGTCCCAAATAAGTAAAAAATAATATAGTGGTATTTTTTTAAATGGAACACTCTGTATATTATTATATTTTTAGATTCTACGATTAAAATAAAGGTAAATTTGATTTTTTTGAAATATTTTCACTTTTATGAAATTGCATTAAAAATTTTAAGGCTTCATTTCTCCAAAGGTATCGAAGTTTTTAATACTAAATAATTACTGAAGTTTATTTCTTGAGCAGATATTGTGTTGCAATAATAAACAAAATGCTACCTTATACAGCGTGTCTAAAAATTTATATTAAATAATTACTAGCTTTAAGCGGCAATAACTTGTTTAATTTAAACGGAACACCCTGTATATTTTACGTTAATCAGATGCACAATTTAATTGTCTATCAAATTGTATTATACCATTTTACCTATCTCCTCAAGTTTTCGTAGAAGTAGCATTTTCTTATAATTTACACCTCATTTTTTATCACTATACCCATGGAACATTTTAGATTATTTTTAAAAATGTAACAAATTTTCAAAGAGTACCAGATACTAATATTATCAATATAATTCGCTGATTTCATTAAAAAAATAAAAAAAAACTGTTTAAATATTTGTTAAATAGCACTAATTAATATGATCCCAGTATTTAAAATACATTAATTGACTGTTTACGTTGATTAATAATAATTGCTCCAAATACTAAAATACTGAATTTTGTATGTGTATTAGACAGTGTGGTAAAAAGTAACACCTTATAAATTTTATTTAATTTTTTGAGGAATGCTTATTTATAACAACAGAGACGTTAATTTTCATAACTTATTATTGTATTGATTTCTGAGTCAAATCCACATTTATTTAGAATAATTTATTAAGTAAAATAATTAAATATGTAATTAACTAATTGTTAGGGGGAGTATACTAATAATTAGTAATAATTTGTATACTCGTTTACAAAGATTTAAATAGTTTTCATTTTGTAAACAAATGGGCTTGCAATATTATTATTTTTACCTCCTGTATATTTTGTACATATTATGTTGCTTTAAAAAAAATCTGAAATGTCAATATTCCATGGGTATAGTGATAAATGAGGTCTAAATAATAATAAAATACAGTTTCTACGAAAAAGGTAAGAAATAGGTAAAAATGGTATAATACAATTTGATAGACAATTAAATTGTACATCTGATTCACGTAAAATATACAAGGTGTTCCATTTAAATTAAACAAGTTATTGCCGTTGAAAGCTATTAATTATTTAATATAATTTTTTGAACACTCTGTATAAAGTACTACAATTTTTATTATTGCAACATAATATCTGATCAATAAATATTCTTCAGTAAATATTTAGTATTAAAACCTTTAATACCCTTCGAGAAAGAAAGCCTTAAATTTTATACTGCAATTTCACAAAATTGAAAATATTTCAAAAACGGTAAGGTTTAAGAGCGATAAACCTTTATGAAATTTACCTTTATTTCAATCGTAAAATCTAAAAATAGAATAATATACAGGGTGTTCCACTTAAAAAATACAACTATAATATTTTTTACTTATTTGGGACACTCTGTATGTTGTAAAATTATTGTTAAATTGTAGCTCTAATTATTAAGTATTTCAACGAACCCAAAATTTACAATTTGTAAAAATCTAATCGTTTAGCTACAGTACTCCGTGTCGTATGTGGTGGACAACCCTGTATATATTGTAGGAAAGTAAAGATAGAAATATCCTATAAGGGATTAAAGAATTATCCATGTTTAATTATGCGTAAGGACATTTCTTTCCGCAAATATGAATAATAGTGAATACTAGGTAGGTAAATACTTTATGTGAATTTGATGACAGAGCCGGAGAGTCTAGACAAGCACAATAGACCCAAGTCTTTCATGGACAATCGATTTTTCAAACCTTTTGTTAATGTACCTTTTGACTTGAGCGGATGTTTTACGCACGAGTCAAAAAATGAGTGTTCTACCTGAAAATATTACCTACGGGACCGTAACACGCCTTCAAAATATTGACTTCTTATTGAAAACCACGTTTAGGTTTTGTCGTTGACATCTCAATGTGCCTATTTGTAATATTATACAAAATATAGGAGAAACTAAAAAGAATACCTCTTTAATAAATCATAGTAATTTGAGAGATTGTAGTAGATTCTAAATCAACTCGCGACGATTTTTTTTGATTTTCTGAAAGATTTAACTGCTAATGCCGGGATCCCATTAGCCAACACGCTACGCCATGCCACCCCACGCCATGAAGATCTGTGCCTATGTTTTTCCATTTAATTACATGTATTGCGTACACACTAGGCAACAAGCCACCCCACGTAATAACACGTGTGTCGTCTGTCCCGGATCTCATGTGTACACTTTTCCAACGTCACAACGCGTGGGCGCACGTCGCAACACGTGGGCCAACGTGGGATAGCGTGGCGTGGCGTGTGGCCTAATGGGGTCCCGGCTTAAATCTTCTATAGGCTTGGTGTATTTCAGCTGATTTCAACAAATCCCGACCGCAGTGCTTCAACGGTAGAAATCAGAAATCATCAGTACATACTTAACGGCGCTGCGAGTCGGCCGGCGCGGCGCCGGCACCACGCGCCGTCGTGTTGATCGCATTAAAATAATATTGGTTTTATAATCGTGGTTTTGTCATAATATTTAAGTATTTTAGTTTTTTGCTAGTGCAGTTATTGAGAGTTATTATAAAACACTCAGGTACGAGGTTTGTGTCATGTAACGCTGTTTCAGGCAGTAAAAAATTAATGAAAAAGAATTGGAACTAGGTGCCGCCGTCGTGTTGTGTTGTGACAATTTCAAATGTTAATAAAATTGCCAAAAAATTCTTAACGCGTAAAGGAGAGCGTAATTAGGGCGTTGTTGGGTGCGATACCGCCCATTCAATAACTTAACATTCCCGAAACAACATTTTAGAGATTCATAGTTTCTCAAACCGATTTGATCAAAAGCAAAAATTGATCCAAGCAGTTCGACGAAACAATTGAGTAAACAAAGTGCCCGTTACTTAATCAAAAAATTAAATAGACATATATTATGAGAGAATAAAATATAATTTGGGAATATTAATGGTATACTTTTTTTAATCAACTAGTGATTAAATGTTTTATGAACCTTTTCTAAAATTATAATTATGTACCTTTAAAATTTCGTTATAGCCGAAATAGCCCCAATTATCCCCCACTAGCAAAACCGGGGATTAAAACTATGCTCGCTACCGTATAGTTGAACTCATGTAAAAGTTTTTTTCAACTGGAATAATGAATTATAATACAAGTTAGACCTTCTGAAGATATCAAAATATTTACTTATTTATTTTTAGAATTTTCAGAAATTATACTTCCTAACACTTTTAGAATAACTAAATAATAAATTTTTCGAATTCTCGCTATTTAAACCCGTGTATTTGTAAGCACTCGTTGTTTAAGATATTCTCCGATGGTGGCAGCACCGGCGGAGAATGCACCAAGCCTATAGTCTAAATTAAAGAAAAGAGAGAAATGAACATAATAAGTATAATAAACCAAGAACTGGCCTAACAAAATCTCATATACTTAACTAAAGTATTTTTATGTAGAAGGGGCTACCGTAATGCAACATAAACCCTCTGTATGCACCATAATATGTGTTGTTTAATTAAAGGTAATGATCTAAGTAATGAGTAAGTAATGATCTCTTAAAACCCACATCTAAGCCTCTGAATTCCATACAGACCTTTCAGAAACACATTGTATATAATCTGTATAGGCGCTATATAAAGTACTTATCATTCGATAAACGCAAAAACGAACAAAAAACCGGTTGCTCATTGATGCTTTTAAGACAAAACGTCCATCACGATCGTCTCCATTCATTCAAGTGGCGATCGTAATGCATTTTCTTATAAAAATCGCCCATCGAACCTACTGAAGCAAAACCGTGCTTAAACTAACAAAACCTATACGATAATTACCATCATCACTTGCTGAGTATCGTTCGGCCTTTATGAACAAGCACTTCGAACGCTCGGTTCCATCAAATTAAGTTTCTTTTTGCAGCACAGAGGCGTCACATGTGGAAGTAGTATCGATATCACTGCTGTCTGTTTCTATTAAATTAATATCTAGTTCTTCTAAATTAAGAGTTGATGTCCTCATATATGTTTTCTCTATAGGTTCGTCGCTATAGGTCTCGCAAAAAAGGCCTCTGCTTGTGCTGAGACGAATCAGTATATTTCTAGTTACGCCAAAACTTGTTAGATATAACAAAATTGGAAAAATATCTTTCGGCCTTTTACAACGATAATTACCATTATCACTTGCTGAGTATCGTTCGGCCTTTATGAGCAAGCACTTCGAATGCTCGGTTCCATCAAATTAGGTATCCTTTTGCGACATTGAGGCGACACTTCTGGCAGTCGAATCTACAGGGTGGTCCAAAGTGTGTTCCGGAAACATCGTTCAGCATTTTCTGCTGATAAAAATAACAAAAAAAGTCAAAAAGTTTTGACTAAATAATTATTAGACTGAAATCATAAGTTCAACAAAAACTGTTTTATCATCATTTTTTCGAAGAAAAATTTCGTTCAATTTTTATCATTTCAGTCAAAAAACTATATCTACTCAACTTGTTTATTTTTTTGTTAATAATGACGTGTATTTACTATTTCCATTCTAAATATCTTGAGAACGGTTGCATGTAGCGATTTTTACCAAGAGACATTTTTTACGTAAAAAATCACGTACGGACAAGTTATTACTCTTCCAAACAGTTAAAACACATTTAGGTGGCGAACCCTACAAATAGGAGTTATATTGACATCAAAATGAAATATCTCATCTCCAGACACCAATTTTCATCCAAATATGGACGTTACTTCAGATATTATTTGGAAAAAATAAAAATAAAAATGAAACTTACTGTATTTCTGGAACTAATCATTTTCGGACATTCATTTGTACGAACTTTTTTAATTATTTTTATTTGCTGAATATGCTGTCGATGTTTCCGGAATACAGTTCGGACCACCCTGTATATTGCTGTCGTTTCAATCAAATTAATACCAAACAGAGTCTTTCCATTTTCTTTAAGGTACTTCAACGTATTTATAGTCTTAGCAAAATTAAAAAGAGTATATTTTATATTTCTATTGGATATTTGGACTTCTGTCACTAGAATACTGAGCCTCCTGAGATAATATCATTGATGAAGATGGAGTCTTACTGTCTCTTTTTACCAGACAATAGTTCAGTCACTGTTCAAAGTGTTCAACAAATGTTCTTAAATATAACATTTGCATACAAATACCAACCAGGACAAGACTTCCAGAAGACCAAGACGAAGCACAAAGGTAATTACAAGCAAATAGGTAACTACCTACTTCCTATTTCTATAATTTCTACCACTTCTCTTTAATGGGTAGTTTTACAGTTTTATACACCACCTAAAATAAGATTCTGGATCCACCTCCATCGGGATGAGGGTTTGTAGTAATATGAATTTAGGATAAAATGTAGTATGGTAAATGCCCAGTTACAATACATCTTTTTTTAAATGGCGCACTTCATTTACGTAGAATAATGACTATTTTGGTTGGAAGTTAAACAACGACGAGAAACCATACATTTTTAATAAGGTAAGTAGAGCAACAGTCTTTTTTATTTTCTTTCATAATAATGTAATTTAGTCTACTAAGGTCCAAACCAGGGGCGGCTCGTAGCACTGGAAGATGGTGAGGCACATTAGAAGAGAATTTTTATTAGTATGTATATTAATATATTAATCAATTAGAGACAAAATAGTGCAATAACCGGCAGAGTTAATTCAAAGTAATACAAATTAGCAAATAATGCAATTCTGCATTTTCAGCCTTTCGCCTAAAATCTCTCGGGTTGATCGGGAACTGATCGGGAAGTGATCTCTGGTGATACATATTTTTAACGAACGGCTTTTAAGGTCTAAATTTATATTTGAGACTCGCCTCAATACGGTCTTTTTACGCGCTACTACTCCATACATTTTATCTCTCTTCAACTAAAAGGTTTTGCCTATGCTTTTTCTTTTCATTCTATAGCTTTAAGATTCCAGTGAACGCTGTCGCTCCGTCAATGCGATATACCACAATACGCTAGATAAGGAAAGGCGAGAGGCAAACCTCTGCACATATACTTCTTAAAGAACAAATGAGATGGATATACATCGTCGAGTTTGTCGCATATGGGAAAGAAAGCGCGTTTAAAGGAATACCATCGACGTAATTTATTGTAGAATGACGGATAAAAAATACAATTATTATTGATGCAAATTGGGAAAAAAATATAAAATTGTGATTAAAGATGTATCGATTGATACATGTAATTCTTCAAATGTATTGGTGAGGCACTGCTTCATGTGCCTCATAGGACAAGCCGCCCCTGGTCCAAACATAATAAATTACCAGTGTAAGAGGTTTTCTATTTTATGTATTTATATAAAAAAATATGTTTTTTCTATAATATTAATAAAAAAAATGGGTGACGATTTTTAGGACATGCCGTAACGGAGAGCGTGCCGTATTATCATCACCATTGACGAAGATTGGGTCATTATAGGCAGAATTATTTTATTCAGTATAAAATTCATTTTTCTATAATTTAAATATTTTTTTCTATAAATTGAAGTATGAAGATACCTATTGAATGTGCCCAATTTTCGTCACCCACTTTTATCATTAATTCTGCCTTAAATTGTCAGTTAAAAATGATGACGAGAACTGGACGTCTGTGACGGAATTTAGGCCTTAGACATGAAAGCCATATTTATGGGCATCCTATAAATTCTCTGTGATTTTAAAAATACGAAATATTACAGTTTTGAGGACATTTTGAACCATATTAAAAGTGATATTGTTACAAATATTTAAAAAATAAAATAAAAGAGGCGTTTATGATATACCTGATAGGGCATGCCAAAGTAAAAATATATTTTTTGATTTGTTAAGAGTTAGTAGTATATTATAGTAGTAATATTTATTTACTAACATGATGATACTGATTTTGGTTAAAAATATTTTATAAAAATGTTTAATACTCGTTATTCATTAATAATGCTTATGTATGCATTATTTTTGAGTTGATATCGGGAATATTCTTAATTAAGATTTTATTTTGTATGCTTAATTTTTTAAATGTTTAATTTTATTTTCGTTTTTTTTGCAATGTTTTGCAATTCCTAAATAAACTTTTGTAAAAAACAATGACTTTTGTGTGAAATGACACATTTAAAAATATGACGAAAATTGGGACAAGTTGGTGACGATATATAGGTACAGAGGTGACGATATTTGGAGCAAGTGTAATTTATTTAGTTTTTTTTAAATAGTCGAAAATTTCAAATTAATATGTCCCCTGGTATCATATTTAATTTTCTTGTAAGCGTTATACTAATAATTCAGATTTTATGGCTGACTAAACTGAGATATTCTCTTACTGTGACGGTAACTCGGACATTTACCATAGATAATAAATTTAATTTTCCCTAAATGACAATGATTTTTTCATAGAGAGATAAACACAAATACCAATGATTTTATTTGAGTACGACACCGGATATCTTACGCAGATTAAAATCAAAACAACAAAGCAATAATTAACCAACAGAAATTAAAAAACAAACTGTGGTTGGGGCCATTGCTTTGAAAAAAAAAGACCAGCAAGCCGCTTCTGGAATAAAACCGCGAAATATTCTCTACCGTTCAAGAAGAACGTCTTTTTACAAGCTTATATTGCATCCTGATGACTGTGCATATGTTGTTGCACTGGCGAATGTTGAAATCGAAACCATCTCAGGTGCAAATAAAATCATTATAAATTCAATCTGACGCCTCAAAAGAACGCTATCGAGCAGCTTTCTTGAAAAAAGTACGTTATTAAAGCACGCCTAAGAAGTTGGTAATGATGACATGAAAAAAGTAGATGTTCAAATACCGTGCTTATGGTAAATTGTATCTTACATAAAGGTATAAAAAAATAGTATAGATAGATCAAAAACACTGTCAAAGGGTTCATCCCTGTAAAAGAAAAAAAAATCATCTTAATGTGTGATTGTGCATTATAAATATACAGGGTCCGGCAATAGTGCCTCAGGCATCTGTAGATCCTAGAATAAAAAATTTGGGAATTTTATTAGCAATATAACAATAAAATGAACTACCTGTATAAAACTACCGAGGGAAAAAATATAAATCTATGTGACTTTTTACGTAAAAAATATATCTTTGTAAAAATCGCTACGAGCAACCGTTCTTCAGATATTTAGAGTGGAAATAACCAATACATGATGAAAAATAAACACGTTGAGTAGATAGTTATTTCACTGAAATAATAAATTTGGGAAATTTTTATTTTTTTTAAATCAATCATAAATTTTTCTGCAAAAAAATGATGATAAAACAGTTTCTGTTGAACTTTGGGCACAACAACTTTCGAATTTATGATCTCAGTTTAATAAGTATTTAGTCAGCATGTTTAATTTATGTCAACGATGACAGGTATTGAAAACTTCGATTCCAAATATCTCGAAAACGAATACGATTTTTACCAATAGACCTTTTTTACGTAAAAAACGTCGTAAATGTATATTTTTTTACTCAGTAGTTTTATGCAGGTATACGGACGAAAAGTTATTACTCCTCAAACCAGTTAAAAAATATGTAGGTGGTGCCCTCTACTAGTAGGAGTCATATTGACATGAAAATCAAATTTCTCATGTCAAAAAACTCCCAGACAGCAATTTTCATCTAAAGATTGATATTAGTTCAGAAATTATTTAAGAAAAATCGAAATAAAAATGAAATTTCTACACCCTGAATCTCCGAAACTAAGCATTTTCGGACATAGATTTATACGAACTTTTTTGCTTATTTTTATCTGCAGAATATGCTGCCGAAGTTTCCGGAGTACAGTTCGGACTACCCTGTATATTATGGAGACTGAAGAAGATACTGGATCTGTATCTATGAAAGTAATGCGGACAAAAACATTTAAATAAGCAGCAATATATTTTATCTACCAACAAGTATATAGAAGTGACAGAGAGTCCACGTGGACTTGACGAGTATGTCAAAACACTCTCTCCACTCATTTAATTGGCTACTTGCAAATTTGTCGAATTTGTATTGATGGGACGCGTCTTCTAATTTTCCCCCGTTACGTACGACATTCCAAGTTCTAATTAATATAATTTAAAATGAAAATTATGCAAAATTAAAAAAAAATATGGTGTTTAGAATATATTAAGAATACATCTTTTGTTATCTGGCAAAACAATTTACCTTAAAGAAAATAATGAAACAAAATTGTTTACTACTCCAATTTCCGATTCGATATGTTCTCGTATCCGTTCCCTTAATTGGCAAAGAAAAGAATGAGTTTTTGAGAAAATTGCATGCAAAAAAGGGAGAAGTAGCGGGCCCAGCGCAGACAACAGTAGCGCCTCGATGTTTCAGCAGTTAATCAAGATCAGCTGAATAGCGCAAATATATGCAATTGGAAAACTTAAATTTACTTTAAATTATATTTGTTAGGCCATGCGGAACTCCCGGTGTAATCAGCACCTCAAATAAATCAGCCGCTTTGCTGTACATTATAGCTTCTTTTGTTTTTCTATGCTTGGTTAACTTTTATTATTCTTTTTCAGTACCTATGCTCTCCCGGCTCCAGTGGGTTGAATTACTAAATACCGGACACAAATTACAAAGTATAGGTATATTTATTAGTGCTAAATTGAAACAAAAACTATATAAATATATCTTTTTTTTTCAAACGCCACAAAAGAATTAATTTTTGCGACGTGATTGACAATATAAAAAAGTAGTTTTAACGGCTAGGCATAAAAGTAAAGCACGTTTACGCTTAAGCATAAAAGTACGAAAATATATTATTAAACTGACATAAAGTGTCAAATTTAACGAGTGTAACCATAGTTTCTCGATATATAATTTCTCGATATACAGTACATACAAGGTATTACTTTTAAATCTTTTTATACTATTTGGAACGTTTAAAATTATTTGTGACGGTTGAAATTTTTTTTTTGTGTCTTGCCATGTACAGGGTGTCCCATTTTAGTTGAAATCGTACGGTATCTCCATTATTAGTAAAGATAAAAGGATGCGGTTTGCACAAACCTGTCCCACTTTTTTGATAAAACAGAAGATGCTGTCAACAAAATTTTAATAGCCCTCTTCGTTTCTGAGCTACAGGGTCTTTTCGAAACTTGGTAAACTGCAATTTGTTTCGTAAACTGCAATTTGGTACAGCCCCCGTATCTCCGTTATTATGGATTATATGGAGAAGGTAAAAACTGATTCTAATAGAACTTTTTACGTAGAATACAGTGGCATTGTTTGTTTTTCTACAAAAAAAGTATTTTTGAAAATATGAACTAAAGTAATGTTTTTTCAAATGGAATACCGTGTATATTTTGAGGTTCTCATAATCACTCTATATTTATTTTTACTATTTACTACAATATTTAAAATATTTATTTTTATTTTCTTATTAGTAGGCCGTGATAAATAACAAAAAAATCAAAATGGTGTTTACTAAAATAGTCATAGACATATTAAAATTTTATTTTGGATGGATATAATTTACTTTTGAACTGTTACCACTGAATCTATAAATATATTTTTCTTTTTTTTTTATAACGAAATTTATTTTAACGGGATAGGTTTGCAAAAAGCAAAAAGGATGCATTATTATTAAAGCATTTTCCAGGTGTTCGAAATTGTTGTAGTTGCCACGATATATTTCACATTTCAAAAATCCCCAAAATCAGAATACGGAAAAATCCGGGAATCAGGGAAGCCATCATATGGGTCCATTTGTTGATTTGAGAAATAATTAGCCTCATCTTGCTGAAAGTATATTTCACGTAAATTAGCTGAAGAAATATCTAAAAGTTCCGGTACGATAGCTTCCAAGATTTATAAATATGATCTTTTAATATATTTTTTAAATATTGCAGTAAATAGTGAAAATAAATATAGAGCGATATATATTTTTGAGAAGGTTATGGCAAGCCAGATCATATAATTTATAAATATACAGGGTGTTCCATTTAAGGAAACTTTAGTTCATATCATTAAAAATATTTTTTTCGTAGAATAACAGACTACGCCACTGTATTCTAAGTACAAAGTTCTACAATAAACAGTTTTCACCTTCTCGATACATTTAACAATAAGAAATACAGGGGGTGTCCCAAATTGCAACATTTTCAGAAAGACCCTGTAGCTCAGAAACGAAGAGGGCCATGAAAATTTTGTTTACAGCAACTTCCGTTTGACAAAAAAGTGGGACAGGTTTGTGCAAACCGCATCCTTCTATCTTTACTAATGACGGAGATACCGTATGATTTCAACTAAAATGGGACACCCTATACAATTTGGATAGAACAAATTATCAATTTTAACCACTTTTATTCCTCTTTACCGGTCCAATTCATTTCTGTCCACGGAGTAAAGTGGATAATGATGGTAATAGTTTTTTTGCTACAATTTTAATGTATTTTGCATTTATTATTTGCTCTAAATTTGTTAAATCTGTATTAATCGGTATTTTCGCTATTATACTATTTAGTAATTTTGACTATATGGTCTTTATTCAAAGTATTTAAGACCACTGGACCGCCTCTGTGTGTTGACAAAAATATACTCCTAAATTAATGAGTTGCTTTGCTAAAAGAGTTGCCTGGATACCACTTGAAAGTTGCATTATTTATGATGCAACTTTCTTTTTAACGCTTCCGAATTCCTCGCGTTCTGCGTTTTTATTTTGTCCAGGAAGATAAAAAAGAATCGAATTTGTGTGAAATACGGAGAATACAAAAATTAAAATTTCGAAACGGTCTATGCTTTGCAGAATTTGGTTTGAGATATCCATACGAAAAAAAAAACAATAATGTATTGTATTTCTAGAATTTATTTTAATACATAATATTATTTTTTGTTTACTTACCGATGGTAGTAGGGGTGGACGACTGATTATTTGTACTGAAAAAGAATAATATAAATAGTAAAATAAGTCGTTCATTTTATAGAATATAAATTATGATACATTCAGTAATGTAAAAATGATAATTTAGCAGTATGTGAATTAGACTATTTTGTGCATGCAAGCTTTTTGTACTTCAAAAATTAATTGTCAAGTTAATAATAAATATAATTGCGGTCATTTTCAATGAACTGGTCGTAACAGTTACGAATTATGGTACTTCACTTGATATAGTTGATGAGATATACCTGAAACATTGATATATTCTTTGAATCACGACTTCCGCAGTTTATCAGAAGAACAAAGTTGATAAGGAAATAATTTTATTGAAATATCATCGTTTTTAAGTGTAGAATGCAACTTTGCCTAAAATAAAGAGCTGTAGGCCAGTTATGTAAATGTATGTAGGCTAGTGTTGCACAAGACAAGAATTCTTGTCTTGAAAATCAATTTCTTGTCTTGTCTTGAAATTCAAGACAAGAAATTTTCAAAGTCTTGTCTTGCAGATTTCTTGAATGGCTAAGTCTTGTCTTGTCTTGCAAGACTCTTGAAATTTCTTGTCTTGAAAAATTTTACATTCTAACAAAAAGGTAATAAATCGTATACAAAATGTAATACCGAAAAATGAACAACAACGATGCAAATTTTGACTGCGTTTGACGAAACAGGAGCCATTACCAAATAAAAGCTGAATAAGAATAAGTAAGGTTAAGTTCGATTCATGGGTTTTGAGTTATTATTTCGTACCTAACCTTGTGCGTTCATTTTTTAGTTCTAGTTGTTAGGTTACCATTATACCTAAAGATTATACCAATACAATTTTGTGTATAAAACCAATTACCAATATACGGTTTGTTGCCTCGACTTTATTTTATTTGATTCTCAACTCTGAAACACTGGCTCTGATAGAAAAAAAATGAATACTGGTCAATATTAATGCCGGGTTTATACATTTGCATAAATCGTAATCATTGTCACAGTATCATAATCACAGTCTTAATCATGGTCATAATCACAACGCAATTTTAATGTGCGTTTATAGAACATTTTCATAATCATAATTTTTATATCAGTAAAGTTGGGTAACGGGGAACATAATTAAAGGCTAAGTTCATGGTAGATGTCAACAGTTTTATAAGAAGTGGATAGTTAACTTTTATGATTATGAGTATGTTTGTGATTACGACTATGTAAATGTTGTATAAACCTGGCATAACTTGCGCAAAGACTATCTATATCACTTAAAAAATTGTATCATTTCTAACTTTCGAGAAATCTTGAATTCAAGAAATTTTGCAAGACTCTTGAAATTTCTTGCATATTAAAGTCTTGTCTTGTCTTGAAATTCAAGACAAGAAATTTTGAAAGCCTTGTCTTGAATTGTTCCAGACTCTTGTGCAACACTAATGTAGACCTGTCATGTGAATGCTGTAAACCAATTACAAAAATGGCCACAAAACCAATATATCCAATGCCCAATCTAATCCATGGTGGCCAATAAATCTCTAGAATGGTGGACAAATACACCAGGGCAGGGGCAGGCGAAAAAAGTTTGTAGTGAACATTCATCCAAATTTACGACCTGATAAGCAAAACTTCCTGTCAGTTACAATGTTACAGTGTTACAATCAGTTTCCAACTAAAATGAAACTGCTGAACGCACACGGATGCAACTCATTCTGAGTCAGTTTCAATCAGTTGATGTAGCGGTTCAATTAAAAAAAAATACAATGAATGTGTTTCAAGTGTCAAACTTTCACGAACACATCAACATTTTGTTTTTCCTCGTATTAATTGACAGATGGAAAGTTTCATTTTTAATTTAGAAAGAGATAATAAAAATTCAAATAATTTAGCTACAAATTGCTTAAAAAATTATCAAAATCGGCCCATTAGAATAAAATACAGGGTGGTCCGAACTGTACTCGTTTTGGGTTATTATTTTGTACCTAACCTTGTGCGTTCATTTTTTAGTTCTAGTTGTTAGGTTACCATTATACCTAAAGATTATACCTATATAATTGTATAAAACCAATTACCAATATACGGTTTGTTGCCTCGACTCTATTTTATTTGATTCTCAACTCTAAAACACTGGCTATGATAGAAAAAAAAAATGAATACCTGTCAATATTAATGCCGGGTTTATACATTTGCATAAATCGTAATCATTGTCACAGTATCATAATCACAGTCTTAATCATCGTCATAATCACAACGCAATTTTAATGTGCGTTTATAGAACATTTTCATAATCATAATTTTTATATCAGTAAAGTTGGGTAACGGGGAACATAATTAAAGGCTAAGTTCATGGTAGATGTCAACAGTTTTATAAGAAGTGGATAGTTTAACTTTTATGATTATGACTATGATTGTGATTACGACTATGTAAATGTTGTATAAAACTGGCATAACTTGCGCAAAGACCTAATTATCACTTAAAAAATTGTATCATTTCTTTTCTAACTCTCGAGAAATCTTGAATTCAAGAAATCTTGCAAGACTCTTGAAATTTCTTGCATATTAAAGTCTTGTCTTGTCTTGAAATTCAAGACAAGAAATTTTGAAAGCCTTGTCTTAAATTGTTCCAGACTCTTGTGCAACACTAATGTAGACCTGTCATGTGAATGCTGTAAACCAATTACAAAAATGGCCACAAAACCAATATATCCAATGCCCAATCTAATCCATGGTGGCCAATAAATCTCTAGAATGGTGGACAAATACACCAGGCAGGGGCAGGCGAAAAAAGTTTGTAGTGAACATTCATCCAAATTTACGACCTGATAAGCAAAACTTCCTGTCAGTTACAATGTTACAGTGTTACAATCAGTTTCCAACTAAAATGAAACTGCTGAACGCACACGGATGCAACTCATTCTGAGTCAGTTTCAATCAGTTGATGTAGCGGTTCAATTAAAAAAAATACAATGAATGTGTTTCAAGTGTCAAACTTTCACGAACACATCAACATTTTGTTTTTCCTCGTATTAATTGACAGATGGAAAGTTTCATTTTTAATTTAGAAAGAGATAATAAAAATTCAAATAATTTAGCTACAAATTGCTTAAAAAATTATCAAAATCGGCCCATTAGAATAAAATACAGGGTGGTCCGAACTGTACTCCGGAAATTTCGGCAGCACTCTCTGCAGATAAAAATAAGTAAAAAAGTTCATATAAATGTATGTTCTAAAATACTTACTTTCGGAGATACAGGGTGTAGAAGTTTCATTTTTATTTCTATTTTTTCCAAATAATTTATGAAGTAACATCAATATTTGGATGAAAATTGGTGTCCAGGAGTATTTTGACATAAAATATTTGATTTTGATGTCAAAACGACTCCTACTTGTAGCGGGCGCCACCTACATATTTTTAACTGGTTTGAACAGTAATAACTTTTTGTTCGTACCTGTATAAAACTATTAAGTAAAAAATATACATTTTCGACGTTTTTTACGTAAAAAGAGTCTCTTAGTAAAAATCGCTACGGGTAATGGTTTTCGAGATATTTTTATTCGAAATTATCAATACCTGTCATCATTGACATAAATTAAACATGTTGACTAAATAGTTACTAGACTGAAATCATAAATTTGAAATGTTTTTGTGCCGAAAGTTTTTTTACCATCATTTTTTCGCAGAAAAAATTATGATTAATTTAAAAAAATAAAAAATTTTTCCAAAGTTTATTATTTCAGTCAAATGACTACCTATATACTCAACGTGTTTATCTTTTGTCAATAATACCATGTATTGACTGTTTCCATTCTAAATATCTTGAAAACGTTTGATCGTAGCAAATTTTACCAAAAGACATTTTTTACGTAAAAACTCGTGAAAATGTATATTTTTTCACTCAGTAGTTTTATACAGGTACGGACGAAAAGTTACTACTCTTCAAAACAGTTAAAATACATGTAAGTGGCGCCCTCTGCAAATGGGGGTCATATTGACATCGAAATCAAATTTCTCATGTCAAAAAATCCCAAATACCAATTTTCATCCAAGTATTGACGTTACTTCGGAAACTATTCGGAAAAAATCGAAATGAAAATGAAATTTCTATACCCTATCTCCAAAACTAAGCATTTTAGGACATACATTTATACGAACTTTTTTACTTATTTTTATCTGTAGAATATGCTGTCGAAGTTTCCAGAAAACAGTTCAAACCACCCTGTATATTAAACTTTAAATTACATTAGAATTTTAAGGTACCCGTTTTTCGTGTCGGTTGAGTGTAGTTTCAATTGTTAAGATATGTATTAACTCTGAAAAATAAACGTACTACCTTTTAATCACCTCCTTCCCATCTCACACTCAAGCGCCGGCAATTTCAAATTCAGAAAATCCAGCTATACGGACGCGTCCGTAACGTCTTCGGCGGCGGGCGTTAAAAATTCTCATGGTCCATCGTCCACGGTTCGATAAATTTAAGCGAGTGGCAGAGAAGATCCCGACACGCGGTATAATACCGACCGTTCCATGTACGGCCGGCTATCTATGAGGTCTCCACGGTTGGCTAGGTCGGCCGCGCCGCGGCGTGCCTACAAATTGTGCCCGCTCGCTTTATGTATACATGAACTATTGTTTATTATTTTTAAGGTTTTCGATGCGCGGCATCAGCGGGCTCGAATATGAAATATCGCCGCTCGTACGTCACATCCCGCTTAAATTTCTGCATGAATTTGATCGCCGTCGTATACAGTGGTTTGAGCCTACACGAATAGAGGTATCTTGAATTTAAAACTACAGAGCTTAACTTTGGAACAAATAATATTAGTCCAGTCATCTTAGTCGAAATATAGTGCTATCTTTTTTTTACAAAAAGATAGCACCAAAAGGCCTTAAACCACCAGTGCTAGGAGATTTCATTTACCAAAGAAACAAAGTATCTTGGGATATTTTTTGATCAAAGAATACTCACATAGCGAAGGCAACACAGAAGGCTGCCATCTCTTTAGGTAGGTGCGGAAGGATGTGTGGAAAAAACTGACAACCTAAAATGACTCTATGGCTATACACAAGGGTAGTAAGACCCATGATAACCTACGGGTCGGTGGCGTGGTGGACAAAGACATCGCAAGTGGGTGCGGTAAGGCTGTTAAGTTCCACACAAAGACTTGCGTGCCTGTGTGTAACTGGGGCCATAAAAACCACTCCTACAAATGCAATGAAAGTCTTGTTGAACTTACCATCACTACATATTTTCATACAAGGCGAAGCCAGATCTGTCATGCACAGGTTAATTCACGGTCAGCAGCACATAAGCCAAACGCATAGTGCTGGTGAATGATCAGGTAAATTTTGATGAATCTTCTTTCGCATTTAAAAATAATATTGAATTCATTAACAAAATTAAAGATATAACATTGCGTGAAGGTGAAATTTTGGTCTCCTCTGATGTATCTTCGTTGTTCCCAAGTGTTCCAATTCCATATACTTTAGGCTACTTGAAGGAATTACTGAACGCAAATGGTCTCGACAACAAAACTGTAACTGAATATATTGAGCTTACATCGTTATGTATGAAACAAAATTGTTTTCAATTTAATAACAACTTTTTTGAACAGCGGGAGGGTAATCCATTGTCTCCATTTTTGGCTAATTTATTCATGAGCAGGTTTGAAGTGGAGGCTAGGAATCAGTTTGAGTATTTTCCAAGAGTATGGTTTAGGTATGTGGATGATATTTTTGCTGTTTTTGACACACATTCAGACACCATAGATAATTTTATTTCTAAGTTAAATAATCGTTTTCCTTCCATTAAATTTACGCATGAAATTGAGAACAACGACAGATTACCATTTCTAGATGTATTAGTTATTAGAAATGCTAATAATTGCCTGGAATTTGATATCTATAGGAAAAATACGACCGCACGCAGATATATTCCTAATGAATCACATCATTGTGTTGAACATAAAATGGCTAGTTTAAATTTCTTAGTTCATAGATTACTTAGTTTCCCACTTTCCAACGAAAGATATGAAATAGAAAGAGATTACATTAGGAATGTAGCTGAGTGTAATGGATATTCTCCTTCACTAGTTGATAAATTAATTAGAAAACGTAGGTATAGGTTAATGATTTCTGAAAATTCGACTTTTCAAATGGAGAAAGATACGTCTAAATATTTTTCGATACCGTTTGATAGAGAGTTATCCCGTGGTCTAAAAGGAATTTTTAAGAATGTCAATTATAAACTTGTGTATAGTGCTAATAATAAATTACAACAATTATTAGGTAATCCAAAAGATAAAACACCTCCACTGGAAAGGTCGGGTATTTATGAAATTTCTTGTAAAGATTGTAATCAGAAATATGTTAGGCAAACTAGAAGATCAATATTAACTAGATTTAAAGAACATTTAGCTCAGATAAGATATGGTAGGCCGGATAAATCTTGCGTTGCCGAAAATATTGTTGATAAAGAACATTGTATAGATCTTAATAATTTAAAATTAATTAAACAAGTCTCAAATTACAGGCAATTAGATGCATATGAAAGCATCAGAATTAATAAATGTAAAGATAGTATGAACAGAGACAACGGTCCAATTCCTTCAAGTTCTTTGTTCCTACTCTAGTGGCGGAAATCTAACTGTTACGCTCACTTGGCTCTGACTCGGTTGGCTAGATTTTGCCACGCCCACTCGGTGCCCACTGGGCGAGTATATAAACGCTCAACTTGTAGATTGTACTTTAGTTTATAATCATCTGCTGATGATGCTAACATGGTTAGCGAAACGCGCGTCCAGTGTAAAAGTAAAAGTGTATTGTGGTGATTTAGTGTTTTTATTTTGCTGTGTAACACCAAAGGTTCCAACCCTCAACTGTTATCTCTTTCTAAATTAAAAATGAAAATTTATAAAAGTGATTCACTGATTTTCAATACTAATTTGGATTTGTTTTTTAGTTTAGTTTTTTAGAGTTGGATTTGTGGTAAGGGTATTAGGCTTCACAGCCTTCATTTCTTTTTGCAAAATAATAATAGTAGTAGTGATGTCTTGCCTCCACCCATAAATGCTTTTTATCCGGAAGAGGTGCTGCATTACACTGGTGCTTCTTAATTTCATTTTTTAGCTTAGGAAACCAGAAGACCCCATCCTCCTCCCACATGTGAGGTTAGGCTTAAAAAAGTGGCTGCCCATTTTTTTTAAGGAGAAAACAAAAACTAAAATATAGTTGCACAAATCCACAAATCACTGATACGCAAAGTGAGGTTACGTGGCGTACGTTGAAATTATATACGTCATAATACGATTGCCGGTCGTCCGGTTTGATGACTTCGGTCGTGTGAGACGACTAATGTTGGAGACCCGGTCGGAATTGGTATATTGGTAGTTCATATTAAGTCGGACACAGAAATCCGCCATTCTTAACAAGTATCCGATTGTCAGCCATTTTAAAATCGTTTTTTGTTTTTAAAATTTATATTCACATTTCGATTTCTAGTAGAATAATATTGATAAGGTTGAGTTTGGGGGGAACCACAGTACAGTTTTATGATTAAACCAGCTAGAAAATTAAAAAAATATTTTGCGAGTTACTTTTTTATAGATATTTTTATTTCATAAATCTATCTAATTTTGAAGGCGCTCGTTGTTTTCCGGAGTATTTTAATCAGATATATCAAAAAAGTGACTTCCGTTGACAAAACTCATGTCTGTATTAATGATTCAGAATTATTATAATACGAAATTAGATAGGCACTTATAGTTATATTCGAGGAGTGATTATGAATCCATTTGTAATTAGGTAGTTTGGTTAGGTTTTTATGTATTCTTGGTAGCGAATATGAAACCAAACATAACCTAAGTGCTTAGCGACGAATTTTAAGTAACTAAAATCCAACGTAATATGACGTTGGTAATTGGTAGAGTTATTAGTCCCTATTAGGTCAGATACCGACGTCGATGCGACCCGAATCTGTATTCCCCATTTAAGTGCAAATAAGGGTCGTCAGGCGGTCGAACCGATGTTGGTACCCGACGTCAAGTTTATTGAACGCGACGTATACCCGACGTTAGATAACGTCCAAATGCTACTTGGGATATTATTAAAAAAAAACTATAGAAACGATTGGATTTTGTTATAGAAATATATAACTAAATGTTAAGGAAGCATATCTTAGTACGTATTTTAATTATATACGCTGTGGGAGGCGTATATAATTAAAAAATTATAAACCGAATTGTTTAGAGCATTCCTTGTAGGAAGTTGTTCGCGATAAACAGGCGTCGGTATACTGAGAGCGGCGCTGTGCAACGAAAGCACTCCGCTCTTCTTATTTTACTTTTGGTATACGGCGAAGAATTCTCGAGCTATTTTATTTAAATGCAATCTTGTATTGATTAAAAAGGCCCAGAATGTTTTAACAACCCCTTTAAAGTTCATGTGAACGAATTAAAACTTGCTCGCGCTCTGCTCCTATCTCTCTCCCTTTCACCCTCCGTCTCTCTCTCTTCTCCAACATGCCTTATACTTAATTAAACGGCTTTTGATATAAGGAAAAACTGGAGGAAATTTCCGAATAGTATCGGGAAAATGTTTTTCGATATTGCTGCAGATTTCAAAAGTCTCAAAGCAAATTCGAACGGCGGCGTTTCTAGTCCCGCGCTCCTCGAGAGTTTTCAATAAGAACTTTAGCGGATTTTCTAATTTATTCCTTTTTCTTACCTTTTTTTATTAATTATATTTTAAGAATATCTTCGGCGCGGAAATTATACAAGAGCGACGTTCGAAATAGTCGGAGCCGGAAAATTCTGTTTCGAGAATTATACAAATTAATAATTAATTTGGATTTTATTATTTTTTTATTGGAAATCATCGAAAATAGTTTTTTAGTATGCTATACAGGGTGAGTCTTAAATAAGTGCAAATATTTTCAGAGCTGATAGATTAATAGTAGAAAATTATTGTAAAAAAAATTATTGTAGATATTGTAGGAAATTAATCACCGCGACCTTATACATCTATTTAGTTTCTCTTCCTTCAGTTATAACTTATCATATAGTCTCAAGGCCTCAAGGCTTTGACAAAAGCTTAGTAATGATAAAATGGTGCGCTTTACGCCAACCTGTCTCACTTTTTGTCATACGGAAGATGCTTTAAACAAACTTTTCGTAGCCTTCTTCGTTTGGTTTGGTTTGGTTTGGTTGTAGACAGACTCATTTTTAAAATTTTGGAACACCCCCGTATCTTAGTTATTGGGTGCGTCTCGAAAGTGACGCACCCCTATAACTTTTTTATTTTTTTTTCAGATAAAAAACGAGATTTGGTATGTTAGTATATGACATAAATTAGCATTGATTGACGTATTCAGTTTTTTTTGGTCACTTCCTGTTTCACCGGAAATGACTACAGCTTTTGATTTTTAAATGGCATCCTCTTTATCCTCCTTTACTTTATTCGATAAAATATGACACTCTGATTAGAATGACATATCATAAATATGTCAACTTTTGACATTTTTGCTTAAAACATAGTATTTTAAATTTAAATCTAGAGTGCTTCTGCAATCTAGGGCTTTATTAAAAACACTAATTCTTAATCAAAGAACCTTGGAAAAACAGATTTGATCTTCTAATGTTTTTTGTGTCTTGTTCTGGCCAGTTAAAAGATACCCAAATAATATTTTTAATCATATCTCAATTTTTTCAAATGGAACAAGGCTAGCTTATTAGCATATTTGGAAAAAGCATTTTGTTAGGAATGATTTAGTACCACACACTTGGTATTTCGAGTCAAATTGTCGTTATGAACCAATTTCAAATAAACCATATGCAAAAATGTCAACAGTTGACATATGATACGCCATTCTATTCAGTGTGTGTGTGTGTGTGTGTGTGTCATTTTCTATCGAATAAAGTAGAAATATACCGAGGGTGTCATTTAAACATCAAAAGTTGTAGTCATGTCGGGTGAAAAAGGGAGTCAAAGACAGGAAGTGACCAAAAACAATTGAATACGTCAATCAATCCTAATTTATATCATACACTAACATACCAATTATCATTTTTTTTATGTGAAAAAATACAAAAGTTATAGATATGTCACTTTTGAGACGCACCAGGTATAGTATTCAACATGCATTCTTATTTGGTTTGCTTGAAATACTCAATGTAATAACAAAATATTATGATATTATAATATCTGCATTTTTAAATGAATCACTTATACTGCATTGACACAATATTTTAGATCGCATCTAATAATGTAAAAATATGAATAAATTAAAATTTTGTAGCTCTCGACACTTATGAGAAATAAAGTTCATATTATTATCAGCAGCTGATCATCAAAAGAAATGTTTCAATTATGTTTCATATAACGGAATTAGTAATTTAATAGAATTTCTCTTTTCGTACAATAGTTCTAAAATTACCTTTTATAAACGAATTCATTCAGGTCTTATTCAAAATTAGTTACGCATATGCACACAATAAATGTTATAATATGTTTTTCGAAAAAAAAATAAGATAAAATGATTGTTATTTTGTATTTTAATAAATCTGAAATTTAAAAGTCGAGTAACAAAACAATTTGGTGATGCGTTAAACTCATATGAACCAGAGATAAAGCATATACATTGAATCGGTGAAAGTTGAAATCTAAATAAATGGAAAACTACATCATAATTATTGAATGTAAAACTACCATCTTAACTTTTAAAATTAATTAGATTTACATTATCTAAAAGTCTTTCGAAAGTAATATTTTTTATTAACAATTTTTGTTGTATTTTTTATAATATGTAAAGAAAAATGACAGATACAAATAAAGACATCTAGAAAGCTGTAACTGCAACAAAATAGATAAAGATATAAAAACAAAGAGTCTACAACAAATATATCACTTGAAAAAAAAATGATCAGCCCCTAAAAAGAGCCCAATTGACTCAAGCCAATCTTAACGGGAGATAAAGCGATTTAATATTTTTCTTTCTATTCCCATTCGCTAGACGTTCAGATCGGAAGCATTCATAAGCCGAAATTAATTACAACTCTTTGCCTTCTTCGTTCGAATTTCGTATATTTAACAAGTTCTGAAGCTAAGTTAAATTGAAATTAAAGAGGTAAGAGCGAGAAAGAGGAGGGGGGGAGGCAAACATTCACAACACATCGAGGATCTTATTTCTGCAATTATCGTTAAATTTCTCTGCTAGAGAGAGAGAGAGAGAGGGGGGGAAAACGAACAAGAGCTCGTAATGTGTGTGGATGGATGTGTGTTAGTGTGAGTAATTCTCGATATGAATTTGGGGTGGGGGTAATAATTGATGGCTGAGTTTTAGATCTAGTGACGTATCATAGGCGTAGATATTTAGATAATACTTTTTGACGTATTAGGAACATAATAATTTAGTTACTACCTAAAAAAATAATTTTAACTTAAATTAACACAAAAATGATTTAGTAAGAATAAGTCCAATCATAGCAATAGTATTCTATTTGTCCAGAAATCATTTCATCACTCGTCAAAAATCAAAAATGTTTTAGATGCTTAAATAGTCTATTACGCTGTTCTTTCCGGTCGCTCTTAGAGGTTGGGTAAAGCGGGTGTGTGGCTGAAAAGAATATATATTATATTTCAGAAATCTGCCTAAGGCTTAGCCCGATCCTGTCGTGTTAAGTCACACCTAAAATTCCAAACACACGTGCTTTGATTAAGACTTGATTAAGGTTTGCAGAGCTTCAGCATTTGCCATAAAATAGCGGGCAATTTGTTAAAAAACCATATAAATTATACATATATCACTGTAATCACAAAACTTCAATCTATTTCTGTATTGTATCGGAATTTTAAATTATGTCTTTATTTTCGAGAAAATTTAGTCCAAACATAAGGAGTATATTGTTGATGTTTGATCATCAACATCTTATAAATAAAAAAGTTGTCTAAAAATGTGCTGCAATACAGATATACTATAATCCTTTATCTTTAATTGCCTTCTTCATTTGTGGTAAGCCAACCAGTTTTACATAAAACGTTAAATGCCGAACGCTTATCTTGCTACTTTTTCGGATTAGTGAAATGGACTCTTAACACTTACATCACATTCTTCCACTGGTAATTAAAAAAACTTACTTGGTTCCTTCCAGAAAGAAAATAAAAAATAATAGAACAAAAAACAAATAATATTATTGTTCAAAAAAATAAAAACTCCAAAAAATCCTGTCTAGAATTTTTGGAAGGTAGAATTGAATTTATTTTACGAATTTACATATTTTAACAACTATATACATTATGGGTAACAATATTATGTTACGCCATTGGTCCTATAGATTAGCAGTTAGTATGTAAGTTTGGAGTATATGCATACTTCAAACTGTATGTTATAAATGGCATTCTGTTACGACCAGTGATGGCGTAACAAAGCAATATCTGCATATCTCATCTTCTTCAGGGAATCTGAGAGAGTCCTTTAAACGTACCCTTTCGATTAAATGTAAAATCATTCCAGCTAGATTAACTTAAACTTTGATTAAAAAATTCAAGGAGTGATTACTTGTAAATGCACTAAAGTATATTACCTACAGTTTTAAATTATTGTGCTATTCATAACACTTAAAGTACTAAGTAAGTATATTTTTAATTCATACAATGAATTTGTTAGTCAAAAGTCCCATTTCTGTTTTGATTCAGAATCTTGCTGGTTTTTTCATCTAAAGGTTTTAGAAAATTCTGCTCTACAGTGATGTTTTGTTTTTCCACCACGTAGCTTCCAGTGATGCCACCGAGATATTCAGATTATAGACATGCTCATTAGTAATCGTTTTTAGTAGAGCATCGACCAATTTAAGTAAATATTGTCACCTTAAAGCATAATAATAATATACCACTGTAAAATCAATTTCAGTGTTTATTAGTGATTGAAACTTAAGGGCTTGTATATATACACAACCAAACTTATATGGAATCAACCAGTAATTTCGAGAAATAGAAATTAATTTAAAAAAAAGTCATTGAGGAGTAAAAAGCAGTTTTTCCAAATCAAGTTTATTACAAAAATAAATAAAAATGATTACAATTTTCTTAATATCAGAACAAATAACAAAAAGTGTAGATTTCTATAAAAATAATTTTTCTGAAAATGGCAATTTAACAAGAAACAATGGTATTTAAATAATTTTAATAATCAGTATTGCCACCTCTAGCATCGATGCAAGCACGAATTCGACGAGGTATGCTATCTATCAAATTGTTAATGTCTTCTTGGGGGACATTTGCCCATTCTTCTAAAACCGCTTGTATAAGTTGCTCTGTGTTACCAGGGTTATTTTGACGAGCTCTAATCTTTCTCTTGATCTTATCCCATAAGTGCTCTATAGGATTAAGATCCGGTGAGCAAGAAGGCCACTCCAAAACTGCAACACCTTCCGTTTCGAAGAAGTGTGTTACAACTCTACTGGTGTGTGGAGGTGCATTATCTTGCATGAATAAAAAAAAATCACCAAAACCACCTCGCCAGAGCCTGACTACAGGTTGCAAAACTAAATCAACATACCTTTGACCTGTTAGGCTTTGTCGAATGGGAATAATTCAACCATAATTCCACCCCAAAACATTACAATACCTCCTTTGTATTTTGGGATAGATTTGGCAACACGGAGTCTAGCTTGTCTCCCTTTACCTCTTAAAACGCGAATTCGCCGGTCATCGGATCGTAGGCCGATTCTGGTTTCATCCGAAAATAAGACATTTCTCCATTCTTCAATAGTCCAATTTTCATGCTCCAAACACCAATTTAAACGGTCAGCTTTATTTTGTCTTGAAAGTTCTGGGACTCTTAACTGTCTTCTGCTAAATAATTCCCGAGCGCGAAGTCTTTTTCTTATAGTTTCGACAGAAACACTCACACCGGTAGCTTGTAAAAGTTGCCTTTGAAGCTCTGGATGAGATTTCTTCTTGCTATTTGAGCTAAAAAGTGATCCTGCACTTCTGTAGTTACTCTTCCACGACTTCTTCTCGGTCTATTCTTTAGGGTTCCCAATTCCAGAAACCTTGAATAAGTTTTTGACACAACCCCTTGTGTAACCCCCACCGTTCTTGCAATCTGCCTTTGGGCCATTTCTTGTTCTGCCATTGCAATAATTCTTCCCCTCTGAACTTCCGAGAGCCCCACGTACGGCATTTTTTCCTAAATTTGCGAAAAGAAATAAATTATAAAGTCAATGCGACTTGCAAGCGAAACAGTAAATTCGACAATGCCAGTACAAATATTATTGAGTTATTTTGTTTATCTACCTGTTCTTGTACTAAACCCATGTACTTTTTTATCGCGTAGGTATGCCAAAAAAAAAACGAATATTTCGTATTAATACTGGGTGATTCCATATAAGTTTGGTTGTGTATATATTCACAATTAACTAATAGAAATATTTAGTAGAGATACACAGAATGGCAATTTGTAACACTGCAAACAAAAATATCTGCTAGAGAAAAAATACAATCGAACAAAATATGTCGAGAGATTGTAACCAACCAAGATGTGTATTTGATACCTATATAACACTTTAGGGGATCAATTGGCGCATCTGTCATCAGCTTTGGTTCTTCCTTCAATCCCCCAATATGTATTTAATATATTCCTAATAGCATTTTCTCTCAAAGGTGTGTGTCTTCTGTCTGACAAAGGAGTACGACAGGAAAACCCCACGATATCCTCAAAGCTGTTTACAGCAACACTAGAAGAAATGTTTCGTCAACTGGACTGGACCAACAAAGAATTACAAATAAATGGGGAATATCTTAGATCTCTAGATATATCTTAGATTCGCTGAGTTGCCAATAGTCCTGAAAAACTACAAGCACAAATTAGCAAACTAAATACAGCCAGCAATAAAATAGGTCTCAAAATAAATTTAGCAAAAACTAAAGTAATGTACAGCAAACTAGTAAACAGAAAAGACATTCTAATAAACAACACATCACTGAAAATAGTATAAGAATATATACCTATATCTGGGACAACTAATACACAGCTCGGGATCTCTACTACCAGAAATCAACAGAAAAATAAAGTTAGCATGGAGTACTTATGTAAGAAAATTATATTCAAATCTGGAATGCCATTTTATCTGAAGAATAAAACATTCGACCAATGTGTACTACCAGTCATTACCTATATATGCGAAACCTGGACAATTCAAACGGACATTATAAGGAAACTGCAGGTAGCAAAATGCTCAAAGGTGCGAAACATGCTGGAAATAATCAAGAAAGACTGTAAACGAATAGAGTGGAGACGACAAAAGAATCAGATAATAGATATTATCCACAGAATCAAATCCCTGAAGTGGCAATGGGCGGGACACCTGGCAAGAAGGATGGACAACAGATAGACCACAAAAAATACTGAATGGTACCCACGGGAAACTAAGAAACCTAGAAGAGGACCAAGCCTGCATAGCCAAAAATAAACAACCAATGGACTCAACTACAAAGAGGGTATCTAAATATGTGAGGGAGGCTACACCATAATTGGAAATGGTTGAATAAGCTCAAAATGATGATGATGATGTTGATGATTTTCTACTCAAGAGATATTATCCATTACCTAATTATCTCGAATCTCGAATTATCACACCATGCAAGTGGTATACTAGATCTTAGTTGCTTGAAAATGGTAGACAATGAAAAATAATTAATGGTGAGTCGTAATTGTTTTTTTTAAATTAAGGATATTTTGTTTCTTTAATAACAATCGCTCCAAATACTAAAATGTCGCGCCACTGACTTCCCAAATTAGTCTATAAGTTTTGAAGTGTGTGTATATATGTTATAAGTTGCCGTTTGTTACGGCCAATGACAGCGATACAAAGCGGCATGTAAGCATCGCTCAACTCCTTCAGAGAGAAAGCACAAGAGTCGTCGTCGCTTCGGTGTGCCTCCAGTCGATTGAGGGGCTTAAACGTTCACGTTTGCCGCCGTTGTTTCGCCTCTCTCCACATTGTTTTCCTTACTCCATTTTGATAAATGCCTCTGGCTGCGCCATAATCGTATATTAGGCACTCTTATTATTTTAAGCTTTCATATAGAATTTCGAAGACAATTCGAGCACGTTCAGATGGAAGACTTAAATGGATACTTTTGTTCGGTGAACTCTTTGGTTGGTGGGCTTTAATTTTAGATGCTTAATGGAATTTGCAGCTATATTTAATGTTATACTGTAAACGTTTGTAGCATAGATTATTTTTTATTTGTAGAATGTAGGATGTATGGGAGGGGGGTTAATCACCGCTATCTTACAGATCTATTGTGTCCCCTTTTCTTTCAGTAATACTGAGACGGTTTTACGGTGGTTAGTTCTCAATCTCCGATATCAGTCGTACCAAAGTTTATGGCATGAATGGTTGTCGTCTCGGACCGTTGAAGGGTTCCCATTCCAGGTTACGGATGGAGTCTTCCAGGTTCTTGAGTTCCGTCTTTAATTTGGTTTCCAGTTGGGAAGCAGAACGGTTCTGGTTCAGTTAGCGGAGTGAAGGAAGTGTTAGGAGGACTTTATTTTCTTTGCCTAATATTTTTAGCTTCTCTAGACATTCTTTGATCAACTTCGAATTGATGGTTACTGAGTTGGTTGGTTTTAATGCTGCTTGACTATCGGATAAGACGGATATTTCTTGTTTCCGATAGGTCCTATCTAAGATCAGTTTTACGCATCTTTCGTTAGCGTAGATTTCTGCCTGGAGGATACGGGGGTAGGTGCCCATTAGTTCGGAGTATTTAGTTTTAGCCCAAATAATTCTACGCCAGTTCCTACACTGGTTTTGGAAGCATGAGTATACCGCGTCTTTGCGGCATTGGCACTATACATTTATTTATGTTCATTCCTAAATATTTTTATAAATAATATATGTTCTTTTGTATATAATGTTCACATTGTCTACTTGTAGAAATGTTCTTCATACTACATAAGAGACGTCAAGTTGCAAAACCTGTCTTATCCCACAAACGTTTCGAGATAATAAGCAAAAACTGTTTTAGCAAATGTTTGACGCAGTAAATTTACAAAAAACGTGTCCATTGAGTGGAATCATTGTTTCGTATCTCGTTTTTCTAGAAACAAAAATTAATATTTAATTTTTAAACAGAAAAAAATACAAAAATAATTCGGATAAGGCGAGTTTTGTTGCAGTATGATGCATATTAGCTATGAAATGAAGAACGCTGTCTTTTTAGATGTAAATTTTTATGGGAAATATCATCGATCGTTATTTCTTAGCCAACTGGACGCCGTTTTTTTTTGGATCATACGGTAGTTGCATTCTAACTTGATTCATTAAATATATTATTTTATTAAAATTAAGTAAGGATTTGAAAAGACGGCAGTAGTAATATTGTACTTGTGTAAGAATCTTATGAAAAAATGCAAAATATAAAGCAAATATAAGTGGATAAGACGGATTTTGCTGCAATAACGTAAATTGTAGTGAATTTTATATAGGAATCTCTGTTTTATCATCATTTTTTTGCAGAAGAAATATGATTAATTTAAAAAAATAAAAATTTCCCTAATTTATTATTTCATTGAAATAACTCTCTACTCAACGTGTTTATTTTTCGTTAATAATGGCACGTATTGACTATTTCCATTCTAAATATCTTGAGCACGGTTGCTCGTAGCGATTTTTACAAAGAGATATTTTTTACGTGAAAAATCACAGAGATGTATATTTTTTTCCTCGGTAGTTTTATACAGGTACGGACAAAAAGTTATTACGCTTCAAAACAGTTAAAACACATGTAGGTGGCTCCCTCTACCAGTAGGAGTCATATTGACATCAAAATCAAATTTCTCATGTCGAAAAACTCCCAGACACCAATTTTCATCTAAATATTGACGTTAATTCAGAAATTATTTGGAAAAAATCGAAATAAAAATGAAATTTCTACACCCTGTATCTCCGAAACTAAGCATTTTAGGACATACATTTATACGAACTTTTTTACCTATTTTCATCTGCAGAATATGCTGCCGAAGTTTCCGGAATACAATTCGGACCACCCTGTATGTCATTAGGCCATTTTTTTTTAAATGGATAAGGCGCGTTTTGCAACTTGACGCCTCATAAGTACTCTATGCTCGAAAAAAGTGGCGTCGAAGACGGCAGGGCTGGGGAATGACAATCGATAATTTTGATGGGGTCAGTCTCTAGACATCATTTATCAAAAAATGAAAATATACAATAATTTACTTTAATAAGGTTTTAATAATATTTTAATCATTAGTGTTGAAATTGTGAGTTCTTTTTTTCAAAAATAATAATAATATTGAAGTATTAATTAGCTATTAATAATCGCAACTAGAAAAATATTAAACGATCATAAAATGCTTAAAAATACATTTTAAAACAGCTTAATCATCATCGATATTTCTATTATCACAAGAAATTAATTACAATAAAGTACAATAGTCTCTGACAAAAAAATCAATCGACAAAATTGCATAGAAAATGTACTTTTTATGCGGAATTAAGTGGCGAACAATACGTAACTTTGAGAAGACAAAAGAGCCACTACGATTCAATAGTCGTTTTGTATGGGAAGGGATCTGAATAATGACGGGCGTTTGAGGTTTAATCTCTGTGAAATCATAGTGCGTGATGCTGTAAAGCTTTCTGGCTACGTGTTATTACCGAATCAGAGAACGTTACTTTTTGTAAAAGTCACTTCGATTAAATAGAAACTGGACGCTTTTCTTCTTGCAGAGAGAAAATTCATGTTTCGAATTGATTAGTTTAGACAAAAACGACACATATTTTATAGCATTTCTTCATTCGACTGGTAGATTTAACGTTGATAATAGTTTATAACAGCTTATAATTTAAATCACTTTTTTTAGAATTTAGAATGAGTGGGAGGGGGGTTAAGCACTGCGACCTTAGAGATCTATTGTGTCCCCCTTTCTTGAGTTAAAACTCATCATACAATCCCAGGGCTTTGACAAAAGCCAGTATCTGGGACAGTTTTATAGAGGGTAGTTCTCCATCTCCAATATCAGTCGTATCAAAGTTCATGGCACGAATGGTTGTCGTCTCGGCACACTCAGTGATAAGGTGTACTGGTGTTTCCCCATTTTCCCCACAGAATCTGCATTCGCCGTTTCTTCTTTGTTCTTACCTAAATCCAGGAAGATCTTTGATTTTTCTTGATCGTAAGCCCTTAGAAACTTCTTCGAGTGTCTTAGACCGTTACAAGATTCCAGGTTGTGGATGGAGTCTTCCAAGTTCTTGAGTTCCGTCTTGAGTTGGTTACCACTTGGAAAGCAGAACGGTTCTCGTCCAGTTAGTGGAGTGCTCGCTCCTTTTCTAGCTAGATCATTTGCTTTTTTATTGCCTTCTATCCCTTGGTGAGCAGGCACCCAGAGTAGGAGGACTTTGTTTTCTTTGCCTAATTTATTCATCTTCTCTATGCATTCTTTGACCGATTTCGAATTGATTGATACAGAGTTGATCGCTTTTAACGTTGCTTGACTATCAGATAAGATGGCTATTTCTTGTTTCCGATAGTTCCTATCTAAGATAAGTTTTCTGCCTGTACGATGCTAGGGAAGGTGCCCATTGGTTCGGAGTATTTATTCTGTTCCCGCATTGGTTATAGTATGGTCTATTTAAATAATTTAAAATGAAATAAAATATTGGGTTTTATTTTTTAATACACAAGCCGCATACTTTCCAGAAAGTCTAATAACTTGGCACTAACCACTATAGGTTTCAGCTATAGATAGAGATAGTAAAGCTAGAAATGGAAAAAGATAAAGTATCGAAATCCACACTATCCACACTGGCATCCACACTATCCTACTTGATTTTTTTGGAAAGGTGCTACAGGGTAGGCTCAGGGACAGTATTGGTGACAAAATCTCGGAAGACCAAAGCGGATTCACACCGGGAAAATCTTGCACAGATAACCTTTTTGTCCTGCAGCAGGTGATGGAAAAAAAGATAGCCGTAGATCAAGAAGTCCATCTAGCATTTATTGATTTGGAGAAAGCGTACGACTCTATTCCCCGCAGCAAGATATGGGAAGTATTGAATATCTTAGAAGTAGATAGACCTTTGCTTAAGATAATAAAAGAGCTATATAAAGAAAATGAATCGTACTCCTGTCGTGTTAAGCCACACCCAAAATTCCGAACATACGTGCTTTGATTAAGGCTTGATTAAGGTTTGCAGAGCTTCAGAATTTGCCATAAAATAGCGAGCAATTTGTTGCAAAACCATATAAGTTATATATCACTGTAATCACAAAACTTCAATCTATTTCCGCATTGTAACGGAATTTTAAATTATGTCTTTATTTTCGAGAAAATTTAGACCAATCAATTTTGTTGATGTTTAACCATCAAAATTTTAAAAATAAAGAAGTTGTCTAGAAATGTGCTACAATACGGATATAGTATAATCCTTTATCTTTAATTTCCTTCCTATATACTCCAGGGTTGTCGCAACTAACGTCGCATCCCCACGCCTAACCGCCACCTGTTACGATCAAGAACATCTTCCTCTTCCAAGTTACGGTCCTCCATTGCCCTTCTGATGGCCTCATTTCAAGATCTTCTAGGCCGTCCTCTTTTCCTTTTTCCAGGAGGTGACCAGCTGTAGATACTTTAGGGCCATCTTTGGTGTTCCATGCGTAGCAAGTGTCCAAACCACTTAAGGCCCCTCTGTTCGACTCTATCCACTATTGTCTGTGTGGCATCCATTTTGGCTCTGATTTCCACGTTCCTAACTCTGTCCAGTTTAGATACTCCCGCATAATAATTTCCTTCCTCATTTATGTAAAAATACCTGGCCAGTTTTACATAAAACGTTAAATGCCAAATGCAAGACTAGTGAAATGGACCCTTAAGAATGTGCTGATGATGCTAACATGGTTAGTAAAACGCGCGTCCACTGTTTAAAATTAGAGTGGTTTGGTGTATTGTGGTGAATTAGTGTTTTATTTTGCTGCTGTAACAGCAAAGAAACCATTTCTGTGTAATAAGATTATCATATAATTTAAACTGCTTGCTACTGAAGAAATTTCTGAAAATTAATTTGTTTCACGATAAAATCTGAAAAGGCAGCACTGAAAATAATTTATTCCAATTTAATGCTATTATCTAAAGGTTACATGCAAAAAACAAATAGGTATATTGAATTGTGAGAAAACTGACTAAATTATCGTTACATGGTGTAACTTTGACACACTCCATATATTATTATTTATCATTAAAACTATTATATAAATCTGTAAAGGCATAGTTCGTCCTTTCACATACTAAGACTGTGAAAAGGTTAAACAGCAAATAAGTTAAACTATGTATGTGTTTGAGATAGAAGCAATTATCGCTACATGTATAATTTGTAAATTTCTTTAATCTTTCTAAAAACCTAACTGCAAATTAACTTGAATAACATCAGTAAGTAAAATTCATTCGAATAATAGCCGATCACAAAAATATAGTCGTGACCATCTAGTTGTATGCTTTTTCTTTTTGTTAATCATTAAGTGTATTAAGTTAATTTATTTAGAATATCGTATTAAGAAATATCAAGAAATATTTTTGTATATAAAATATGTATTAAATTTTAAGATATTATTTATTAGTAAATTGTTAACATATTTAGATTTGCTGATAAATGGAATTAAATGCTGGAATAAATGGTTTGCTTTTACTAGAACTATCTGAAAATATTTAAAAAAATAAAATTAAATAAGGTTTCGAAGTTTTCAATTTCCATAATATTGCTGACACCTATACTTTGTATTTATTGTTTTTAAACCTTTTAAAGTTTCTGATTGTATTGTACGGTATATATAGATACATTAACTGGTAATATTGTTATATTTACGTTATGTTTATTCTCTATTGTTTCAGGATTTTTTTTATTATTTTATTTTTCAAAACTATTAAATACTATAAATGTTTTGGTCTAATTTTGTATAAGTAACAAATATAAGCTACTTATCATTGAAGAAATATTAATGACAACAATTTATATATTTTTAGGTGGAAACAACACCATCCTTTAGTATAAGTATCGCCTCGTTTCAAGAAAAACATTGATTGCTGCCTGAGAAGTGCTAGAAGAAGAACAGAAATGAAAGAAAGAAAAGAGAGATAGCTCTCGCTCAAGGGTGCAACCACACTCTCCTAGAAACGGCGTATCGGCGTAACGGCGTAACGACCTTGAATAGATTTCCAGTAATTCTATTGGCTGAAAAATTCATCTGTCAGAAATTTTATCTGTCAAATTCATCTATCAAAAATTTCAGCCAACAGAATTACTGGAAATCTATTCAAGGTCGTTACGCCGTTACGCGCTTTCTAGGATAGTGTGGATGCACCCTCAAAGCTGGGTCGAAATTTTCTTATCGCATTTGAATCTTTCCGCTTCGTTATACACAACAACTTAATTATTATTTTCTTATTTAGCAGTTTAAATTAAAATAAAATCTTGTAAAAGGCGATGCAAATTAAAAAAAAAATAGAAATGACTTTCAAAATGAGGTAGGTACAACAAAAGATGGTTTAAAAAATGAAATGAAAGTAATATATTTCTGTAATTTTCATTTGAGTTGAAAAAAATTGAAAGCATCTTGATACATTTGGGTAAGTTTCATTTAAGATAATTTTAGAATACTGACATTCAAATTAATGGATTTATGTCACTGAAAAAAATTGTCTAAAAACATTTTTATAAAAATCTATTACGCTGTTGCTTTATATTCATCTAATCAATATGAGCATAGTTAATGCAGAGGGGTGTTTTACTTGGGTAAAAAAATGTACATGTACTGTCAAAATATCATCATTTTACTGCTAAGCGATTGCCAATGACTGCGAAGAAGATTGTCTATAACTTCTTCTTCTTCTTCTTCTTTACGTGCCGTCTCTTTCTCTTCTTCACGATTCTCGGTTTTCCTTATGAGTTCTCCAAAAGTTAGGTCAGTCCAGTTTCTGATGTTTCTCAACCGAGATAGTTTCTTCCTGCCGAGACCTCTTTTTCCTTCAATTTTACCCTTAACTATTAATTGTAAGATGTAGTATTTTTCATTTCTCAATATATGCCCTAAGTATGATGTTTTTCTTATTTTTATTATATTGAGCAATTCTCTTTCTCTGCCTATTCTGTTGTGGATTTCGGTATTTGTGATATATGATTCGAGGCGATTCATCTCTTGAACTTTCACTATCCATGTTTCTTCTCCGTATAATAACATTGACCAAACATAATACTTAACGAGCCTAGTTCTCAACTCAAGGTCCAATCTGGGGTTCTGGAAGACGTTCTTTATTTTTAAGAATATATTTCTCGCTTGTTCTATTCTGGGTTTATTTCCACGTTATTGTTCAAGGTGTTAACTATCCAGGATCCCAACTATTTGAACTTCTAGACCTCTTCTAAGGCATTGCCCTCAATTTTTAATGTATATGACTGCCATGTAATTATTATAGGCGACTTCTGTATGACTGCCAATGACTGCCAGCGACTGCCAAGAAAATATACATGTAATTCCAATAGTGAGACATCCCTCGATTAATGCTAAGTTCATCAAGAACTATTTTCTTTATTGTCTCCTGAAATAATAAAGTTAGAAAAAAAAATTAAGGATATTTCATCTACCCTTTTCCTTCCATTCAAATTAAAAATAATAAAAATTAATGCTGCATTGATTAAATGAGATATACCCGTTATTCATAGTTATTATAAATTACCTAAACAAAAATTTATCGCTCTTTCCAGATGCAATTTTTTCCGTTAACCGTGGAGCAAGTTTGACCGTCCGATTTTCAGCATATTAATGAGAATAATTTATATATTTCAAGGAGGCAAAACGTTGCAGCACACCACCCCTCAGCATAATTATCACCCCGTCATAAGAAAACATTGATTGCTGCCTGAGAAGCAGGAGAAGAAGAATACAAAAGAAGGAAAGAAAGTAAGTAGGAAAAAGAGAGCTAGCTCTCCCCAGAGTTGGGTCGAGATTTTCGTACCGCATTTGCATCTCTGCGCTTCGTCATACACAACAACTTAATTATTATTTTCCTATTTCGCTGTTTAAATTAAAATAAAATCTTGTAAAAGGCGGCGTAAATTAAGAAATAGATTCGAAATTACTTTCAAAATGAGGCATAACTACGAAAAGTATGAAAAAAATACAAAATGGTACGAAATGGTATTATGACAGAGATATAATATGGAAACATTAACTTGAGCAAATAAACTGGAAATTACTTGGTAAGTTTAAGTGAAGTTTTATTTTAAGAGTATTATAACGAATAGTACCATACGTTCAAAAAAATGGCGTCAAAGACGGCTAGGGAATGATAATCGACGATAATTTTGGCGAGGTCAAGCCTTAGACGTAATTATTTGGCCAGTACCTTTCTTAATGGCCCTTATTGCCAGTTTGCTTCAAGAAATCTCTCTTTATTGAGTAAAAATGATTTTTAAGTTGTGTGATAAAATTGGGGTGGACCACCCTTATAACTTAGGGGTATAAAAAATAGATAACAACCTATTCTCAGACCTACTGAATATACTCGTACATATAAAATTTCATCCAAATGGGTAAGCCGTTTCGGAGGAAATGTTAACTAAAACTGTGACACGAGAATTTTATACATACAGGGTGTCCCAGAAATAAGTGCAAGTATTTTAAAGGGCGGTAGATCTTGATAAAAGAAACATATTTTCTCTTTATCGTTTTTCAAATAATGGAGTTATTTCACTTTGAAAATTTGCAAAAAAAATATTTTTTGCTAAAATTTTGAGAAACACTGGGTCTTTTCTGGATTTTTTTATTGTAAATGCAATCTAATACCTATGTTGCCATATTATCTAGAAATTATGTTTTTTAACTAAAAACTAAAAAAATTTCGAATTTTCAATTTTTTTGTTTGCGAAAAAAAACCTCATAGGCGTGTTTCTGTGGCTGAACTATACTACCAGTTAAAATACTTGCACTTAATTCTGGGACAAGATTTTATCAAAGATTTTATAAAAAATAAAATTTCCATCAGTGCTCTAATAATCTTCTAATATACGTGTTTAAGAGTTTTTCCGAAAAACTCACCGATTCTTAAATGAAAAATATTCTAATATTTGAGGGGTGGTTTCACCCCCTTAGAATTCGAGTTTCGAAAAATCCCTTCTTATCGAACCTCGACACCCTAAAGTCAATCCGTTTTCCAAAAATCAGCTTTTTACGTCAAGCGCTTTAAGCAGGATGGTGATTAATCAATGACCAGATTTTTCGAAACACCTCTTATACATTTTAAAAAAATCTTAAAATAATATTTTAAGATTAGTATAGATTTTGTTTTTTCTTACATATTATGTAAGAAAAAACAAAATCTATACTAATATTAGTAAAATCCAAAGTGACACGATCCTGCTCAAACCACTCAACGTAAAGTTCAATTTTGGCATACAGGTTGATTCTAGGGTGTAGAGGTTCAATAAGAAGGGATTTTTCGAAATTCCAGTTCCAAGAGGGTGAAACCACCACTCAAATATATACAATATTTTTTATTTAAAAACATGTCAAATTTCCGAAAAACGCTTAAACACGGATATTTTTCTTTTGTTTTTTATACATATTTTAAGATTTTTTAAAAATGTATACAGGGTGTTTCGAAAAATCTGGTCATTGATTAATCACGTTTCAATATTTTTTATTTAAAAACCGGTGAGAGTTTTTCGGAAAAACTCTTAAACATGTATATTTTATTTTGTTGTTTTACATATTTTAAGATTTTTTATAAATTTATTCAGGGTGTTTCATAAAATATGACCATTGAGTAATCACGATTCTGCTTAAACTGCTTGACGTTTAAAGCTAATTTTTGGCAAACGGATTGACTGTGGGGTGTAGAGGTTCGATAAGGAGGGGTTTCTCGAATCTCAAATTCCAAGAGGGTGAAAACGCCCATCAACTATTACAATATTTTTTATTTTAAAAACGGTTAGTCTTTCGGGAAAACGCTTGGACAACCATAATTTATTTGTTTTTTTACATATTTTTATTTTTTTAAAAAATCAAACAGGGTGTTCCAAAAAGTTGGGAATTTCTTAACCACGATTCTGTTTAAACTGCTTGACGTAAAAAGCTTATTTTTGGCAAACGGATTTTTCGAAAGTCAAATTCCAACAAGATGAAACTACCCCTCAAATATTACCAAGTTATATAATAACATCGCCATATTGTTTTTTCTCATGCTGACATAAATGTGAGAAAATTTTATCCAGTTTGTATGTTAATGGAAATTATTGCTTTGCTTTATTATCACCATTACAAATGATTAATTCGACGCGAACGAAGTCGCTGGTACACGCTAGTAAAATATACGCGTTTAAGCGTTTTTCCGGAAACTTGGCCGTTTTTTAAATACAAATATTATAATACTTGAGGGGTGGTTTCGCCCCCTTGGAACTGGAATTTCGAAAAATCCCTTCTTATCGAACCTCTACACCCTAGAATCAAACTGTATGCCAAAATTGAGCTTCTTACGTTGAGTGGTTTAAGCAGGATCGTGATTAATCAGTGAGTCAGTCACTTAAGGATTTTATATATTAGTATCGATAATATAAATCACCACTGTTTACCGATTTCAAACAGATGACATACATTCTAACAGCCAATACCCGAAGATATGAAACAAATCACTCAGATCCGACCCTGGAACACGAAGAACGGCAAAGAACGAAGTGTATATAAGTAAGGAAAAAGGGCGAAGTTAAAACAGGCTGGCATCGATTAAAAATTCCTTTCGATTAATAATTGAGAATCTTCTTTGGTGAGTGTACAGAAGGGGTTGATGGCGAGATGGAGGTGTGGTGGGGATGGAGGGGTAATGTGGTAGGGCGCCCGCTCGACGCTTAGGCACAAAAAGAGGAGTGGGTGGGGGGCGAAAAGAAGAAAGTGGCGGTGGTGGGGGGAAGACTGATTGTAGTCAGTGTGTGTCAGCGTAAAAAACAACGCCAAGGAAATTAGCCATTCAGAAGGAGAGCGCGTAATCCCGAGAAAAATAATTGGAAACGTTCGTTTCTGTTTAGAGGAACAAAGACGGAGATACAACGAAAGTTCTATTTAGGCGACTTTTATTTATTTTAGAATAACCAATATTTGCCAGTGCAAGGATGACAGTTTCAAAAGTAGCAGTTGGGTAGTATCATGCACAGGGTGTCCCCTACTGAGCGTGCATTAGCAGTTTCTAGAGAACTACAATATCTAGATCGGAGATTTTTTGTAGATCATTGTTTCACAACGAGATCTGTCGATTAAAAATATTTTTATTATGGCGGCACTTCCGAAAATACCAGAAGTTGACAGCAACTTCCTTGGACGAAAAAAACTGCCTTTCAAAAAAAATCGTATATCCTAAACGTCAAATTTTGTAATTACCACACTCGCAGCATAAAGAAAAGACATGTGGCTATCCATTTCAGATATTCAATTGTTCGAATGTCATATAATATTGGCTGTAACTGTCATGGAATTGAGCTATTAAAAAATGATCATAAATCATTTTTTTCAAATGGAAACCCACTTTTTTATTTCACTAGCGAGAAGGTTTTTCAATTGGTTATTTTTTATTTTACATATTCCTGTAACTTAAAATAAATCGTTTTTAAGTTATTTAAGATTAAGTTTTAAAGCGCATATTTTTATTGATTTTAACATGTATTAGCCTATGACTTTAAACGTCAACGTTATTATAGCCTATGACTTTAAACGTCAACGTTATTATGTAAAACAATATATCTGGCCATGCCATATTGTGAGACTTCGTTAAAAAATCAATTTGTGGTTTGGTTTGGTTTGTCGTCATTTCCAAGCCAACTTTGCGCCGTTTTCTTTCGATCATACGGTTTATTATAAATAATGTATACCATCTCCATAACGTATACCCCTCTATACCATGGTACAAAGAATACAAGGTATGATCGATAGCGGCTCCAATTTCGTTCAGTTCGCGCATACCACCTGTGACGTCACTAGGAAAATAGTGAATAAATAAAAAATAAAGAAAGTTGACAGGAGATCTGCATTTTTTGGGGTTATGGTTAAGAATTGTTTATTTTTAAGATTTTTTAGTTCGTTTAATTTAATAATTACTAAAACCAGCAGTTCCAAAAAATATATTTAAAAATAATAATTATCTATTAACATGGATTTGGACGATAGGTAAGAATCTAAATTTATTTCTATATTCGGTATAAAATTGTTTATTAGGTTTTTAGTTTGCGATGTTTATGGTAAATAATTTTCATTTTCATTGCCTCTGAATTCACATGAGGACAGAGTTGAGGATATCTATGGAAAAGTAACCACAAGAGGAATTGTTACATCATTTAAAAAATGTTGGGAAGTTTATTGTTTCCCATCGAAAAGTAGAAAATGCCAATGCAGATGAACGTATTGTAATTGTGATAGAAGTAATTCTAAGGGTGAAGTTTATTATAATTAGTGGAAGTAATACCAAGGGTGAAGTTTATTATAATTAGTGACCTGTGCTTCTTTTTATATGTAGATGTTTCTGGTTTTGAGAATAAATCGGTTGAACGACACCCAAAATTTAAAGGAAGTATTTGCATACCCAGAATATGCCCATCAAGGATTATATAGCTCAAATTTCCTTTAATGGTAGGCAATTATTCAATGCAAATTAACTTTTTAAGTGACTGAAATATTAAATAGTTTACAATATGGTATATCACTAAAAATATATTACTTTTAGGTACAATTAGGGCCCGATACATTTCAAAAAGTAGAATATTATTTTATATTAAATGAGGTATTGTACTAACAATCAATTTATATTAATAACGGAGATTAAAAAATAACAGAATAAATAGTTCTTTTTTTTATACTACAAAAATAAACTATAGAATACAACAGTATTTAAAAAATAAATAAAAAGTTATGTCCCAGCCGAGATTCGAACTCCGGTCTCTCGCTTCCTAGCCCGACTCCTTACGCACTGCTCCACAGTAATTTGCTTAGCGATAATTCAATGACGGTATATAAACAAAAAAACAGGTTTATAACAATATCTTGACGATTTGAACTGGCGCGCGGAGCGTGCTGACCAATAGCGCCTGTTATCACCTGTGACGTAGCGACCATCCTGCGCAATATCATACCTTGTATTCTTTGTACCATGCCTCTATACCATCCGTGTATTAATGAATATGACTAAGAAAGTCCAAATTTAAATGTGAGTAACATATACCTACATATTTTACTTAATACATATCTACATATTTTATTTAATTGTTAACATTAGGGTAGTTTTACCAATTGTATATGTGTGGAATTCCACTGATATCTGTTTTAAGTTGTTTGTTAAATTTTTGAAAATTTTTTTTTGATTGTATTTTGCTCTCTTAATTTTGTAGTGTCCTGAAGATGCAAATAAATTTTGCGAAACGTCGACAAATTTAAAACAAAGGACTTCTGTTGATTTTCTTCGATCCCAATCCAATTAAAAAACACATTATTATTAATAATATATCTTTAAAGAGTTTTTAAAACTTATAAATTATTTATTTTAGGTATAGGAACATGATAATCAGAAAGTAACAAATTAAAAACCTTTTCACTAGTGAAGTAAAAAAGTGGGTTTCCATTTGAAAAAAAAAATATTTATGATAATTTTTTAATCGCTTAATTCCATGACAACTTCGGCCAATATTATATGACATTCGAACAATTTAATTTTGGAAATGGATAGCCTCATATCTTCTCTTTACATCACAGTGACTGTGGTAATCACTTAGATTTGACATTTAGGCTATACAAATATTTTTTACAGTTTGTTTTAGTTTTTTTCGTTCAAAAATTTTAAATATATTTTTTCTCAACGGTTAATGTTTAATATCAAAATTCATAAAATTTTACTGTGAATTTAGGTATGTAATAAAAAATGCGTGTTCCCATTTAAAATAAGAAAGTTGCTGTCTACTTCCGGTATTTCCGGAAGTGCCGCCATATTAAAAATATTTTTAATCGATAGATCTCGTCGTAAAACAATGATCTACAAAAAAATCTCCGATCTAGATATTGTAGTTCTCTAGAAACTTCTAATGCACGCTCAGCCTGGGACACCCTATATATCATGATTATCATATAGTATCATGAATATCTCAAATCAAGGCATTGGGGGAAGAACGAAATTGTGTTTTTGACCTCACACCAGAGCGTAGCCGCTGCAACTTTTTTTTTAACACGAACCTGCCTTGTGTGGCAAATCGTTGTAAAGCTCTTTTTTTTTGTAAAAAGATGGCCATAGAGATCTTAAATACACTTTAGGTAAATAGACATCTGAAGAGGGTACAAAATTGATTAATTATGGTGCTCTAAAATTAAAATAAAACACTATTAGCATTAGCAGTCTTAAAACCTGGAATTCCGCCTAGAGCTACTTCCATCATTGTTTCCGCACATGGATCGGAGCTGAGACAAAATCAATACGAAAATAATTAAAAATATATAAAAATTGAAGACTTCAGGGGAGGGCCCTCTTAAAAGTCAAATTACGCGAGCATAAGAATGGAAATTCCAAATGGTATTGGCTTTTAAGCCATTTGACGTATTATTTTTTGAAATTGAAAGTCACAATTTGGGGTCGCATTAGGACTAGTTAAGAAGAACATAAAAATGTGTAAGATACAGAAAAGAAAGAAAGCCGATTTTCGAATTATTCTTACACCAGTGAACTGATCATTTAGCGTTTTATTTCTATGGTTTAAAAAATCTACAGTTATAAAGAAAAGAAAATGTTCCCCGATATTTAATAGTACAATTACAATTTAATTTTTTTTAAATTTTTCATCTTTTAGTTGTGGTGCTAGTAAGAGTAGGTAGATATTGAAGTTAAAGCTTCGAATAAAAAAACGATCTAGACTGCACAATAAATATTTTTGTTTTTATAACAGTTACTGTAACTGTTATATTACCTACATTATACAGGGTGTTCCAGGTTGAGCGTGCATTAGAAGTTTTTAGAGATCCGCAATATCTAGATCGGAGATTTTTTGTACATTATCGTTTTACAACGAGATCTATCGATTAAAAATATTTTCAATATGGCGGCACTTCCTCAAATACCGAAGTTGACTACAACTTTCTTATTTTAAATAGCCGCCCCTATTTTTTATTACATACTTACATTCTCTGTAAAATTTTATGAATATTGATGTTAAATATCAGTATTAACCGTTTTGAGAAAAACATTTAAATTTTTACGAAAACCTACCTGTCAAAAAAATTTGTATAGCCTAAAAAGTCAAATTTAGTGATTGCTACAGCTACTGTGACATAATGAGAAGACATAGCTATCTATTTCAAAATTAAATTGTTTAAAATGTCATATGATAATGGCGATAGCTGTCATGGAATTGAGTGATTAAAAGTTATCAATCATTTTTTTTCAAATGAAACCTACTTTTTTATTTTCCACTAGTGAAAAGATTTTACAATTCGTTCCTTTTAATCATGTTCCTATACCAAAATAAATCGTTTTAAAGTTATTTAAGATTTAGTTTGAAAAACGTATATTTTTCTTGATTTTATCTAGCTTCCTTGACATTATGTCAAAAGTCGACAATTTATTTCCATCTGTCAGAAAACAAATTATTTAAATTTCCTATATTGTAAATACTGTTGCTTAAAAGTTTAAAAAGTGTATTTATAAAAATATATCTCGTATTTTCGCTCCTTAATGATGTCTAATAGTTGATATTATTAATTATATTAATAATGTAGTGTATCAACACTGAAAAAAAACGCAAAGTTGACTTGCAAATGATGATCCAAACCAAACATACTGCTTTTTGAACAAAGTGTCACAATACGACATGGCCAGATATATTGTTTTACATCACTTGACGTTTAAAGTCATAGGCTCCTTGTTAAAATCAAGAAAAATATACGCTTTAAAACTACATTTTAAATAACTTAAAAAATATTTATATTAGGTATAGGAACATGTATAGTCAAAAAGTAACGAATTGAAAAACCTTTTCACTAGTGAAATAAAAAAGGTGAGTTGCCATTTAAAAAAAAATGATTTATGATACTTCTTTAATCTCTCAATTCCATGACAGCTGCAGCCATTATTATATGACATTCAAACAATTTAATTTTTGAAATAGATAGCGACATGTTTTCTCTTTATGGCACAGTGGCTGTGGTAATCACTAAATTTGACGTTTAGACTATAGACATATTTTTGACAGGTAGTTTTTTCGTCCAAAAATTTTAAATATTTTTTTCTCAAAAACGTTTAATGTTAGGTATAGAGTGTTTGATATCAAAATTCATAAAATTTTACAGAGAATTTAAGTATGTAATAAAAAATGGGGGCACCTATTTAAAATAAGAAATTTGTCGTCAGCTTCCGGTATTTCCGGAAGTGCCGCTATATTGAAAATATTTTTAATCGATAAATCTCGTTGTAAAACGATGTGCAAAAAATCTCCGGTCTAGATATTGTGGTTCTCTAGAAACCTCTAATGCACGCTCAGCCTAGGACACCCTGTATATCCTATAGTTATATACTTTTAATTTTTATTGAGAAATTTTTAGTTTTCTCAATAAAACAAAAAAGTGTTGAAAACATTTTGGCTACTTTTATATATCTATCATGCCTATAGAGGTGTTGAAAATATATCTATTATTACTACTTTCTACGTCATATTTATGTCACTTGTCAAGAAAGTTTTCGTTTCTTTCTTTCGCGTATCGTTATAATTATGATCCTTTTTTATTTTTCTAAAAAAACTTTGGTTAAGTTTGATATTTAGGTTTTGTCTTACCAAAGGTCTAACCAATCTTGACATGAAGAAATAACAGGTGATAATATATTTTATTTATGCTTCCCATTGTGACAAGAAATTCAGGTGGGAATTATTTTTTACTGACAAAGTGGATATACTTTCAAGAAACGCAGGGGCCCTCGAAATAACCAATATTAATTAAATAACCTTCAGATATAAACAAAAATATTTATATAATTTTTATTTTTTCAACAATTTACTAACAAGTGTTATTGGTATATGGCGTCTCTCTCCTTAAAGAAAAAACAAGTTGTTTTCGAGGTATTCTTACAAAACAAGTGGACTAAGTATATTGATTTCAACGATTCACTTTAGATGTATATGTGTTTAGTTTTTGTAATCCTCCATGGCGAAGGTATAATACCGTTATATACTTTTTCGAAAGTATAATATTACTCGGAGGGTTCCTAAATAACCAGTAGTAACAGAATATAACTTAATGACCCCAAACCAAACCAAACCACTTCAATATAAACAAACGTTACAAATTTCCTCTATGTTACTAAGAGTGACTTTGTATGTCCTTTTGGTTACATTACGGGGAAAAGAAGTGCTGAACTTATTCCTATTATAATTTATAAATTTACTCTGAAAATATCGATACTAATTATATACAGCACAAACTGCACACACTAGGACTAGCATACAAAAATTTTCATTCGGATTAATATATATAATGTAAGGTTATGCAATTGAAGTATTATAAGAGTAATTTCCGTTACTAGAACTTACAGTTTACTAAGTTTTATATAAGATACAACCGTTACTATTTTAACACCAAAAGTTTTGTAATGTAATACTGGCAGCACTAACAAGCACCAATTTGATATAGTAGTAGTAATAATAGTAGTAATTGACAACACGCGTACATTACTGCAGGTGTCCACCACAAATCCTATATAACTCATTAATGTTACCATCGGTAAAGATTACTAAAAGTTTTATAAAATGGTGATGGATAGCCTTGTTATATATCTGTAGGTTATAGTCACCGTATAAACCTAAATATTACTGGGATAGCATTATAAAATCCTTAAAAATGTATGTATACCTTTGTTACCTTTATATAGCCCTTTTATATGTTTACGTTACCGTAAGTCGTGGCAAACGTTTATTGGGTGGTGCTCTAGTCGCTGGTATATTAAAGTATATTACCGACTTTACGGCTATTAAGCTATCTTGTACACTTTGCACTAAAAGAGGTTCTAGAAACAACAATGTTCGAGTGCAAGGTCTGCTAGTAAACAGTTTTAAGCTTAAAGTACACAACACTATCTATTTAAACCAAAAACTCGTAATACAAAACCAAAGTGTCAAAACGAATAACAATGTCAAGAAGTAAATAAATAAATGGCGGAAACTTGGTTGGCAACAATTAATTTAAAAATCGCGCCCTCCATGACGTACCTTATATTTTAAAAGTTAATTTTATAATAACCGTAGCAATATAGAGCGTGTGATCACTGTAAACGCACAGTAGGTAATACTAGGTTTGCAGTTTTACTGAAGAAGCTGTATTTAAGACAAATACACTATTTGTGTTCGATTTTTTTACGTATTTTAGATCACAAAATATACAGTTGCTTCGCTAAATCTACTTTTACTCGAATTTCCTATACGACGGTACGGTACGCTACACAGAAAATTAAATAATCAATTTACAACAGCGTATCTTGAGCATAAACGCTAATAAAACGTAGATAATAATAGCCTTCGATCGCCCACGCTAATAATGTCTTCATATCGAACGTCCCCCGTATCAAATAACATTTAAATCTCGTATGTTATATCAATTATTCGTAAGCGAATAGCATGTAATAACGCGCGTTAGCTTTTAAATCATTCCGCCGCGAAGGAGTGTCTTTTGGCTTAAGGCTTCTTCTTGCCATTTTATTATTTTATTAAACTTAAATGTTACATTTACATTCTTATTGAGGATTTCGTTATTAAGAAACGAGTGTGTGGTTCGGATGGAGAAATATGTTTTGCTTGTGCGACTTAGTCATTTGTCTATTTTAATTTTGTTGTTCGCTTCGTGTTGCACTGAGAATTTAGTTGAGGTATTGCAGCCGGGTGTTGTTAGATAATAACAGGTATTTTGTGTCGAAAATCGAATACAGAATTATGTTTTGATATTATTATCCCTGGTAATACGGTCGTTATAAATCAAATTGTAAAATTACTAAATTGAGTATACAGGGTGGACCGAACTCTTTTCCGGAAATTTCGGCGACATATTCTGCAGATAAAAATAAGTAAAAAAGTTCGTATAAATGTATGCCCTAAAATGCTTAGTTTCGAAGATACAGGGTGTAGAAGTTTCATTTTTATTTCGATTTTTTCCAAATAATTTCTGAAGTAACGTCAATATTTGGATGAAAATTGGTGTCTGGGAGTTTTTTGATATGAGAAATTTGATTTTGATGTCAATATGACTTCTATATATAGGGGGCGCCATCTACTTATGTTTTAACTGTTTTGAAGAGTAATAAATTTTCGTTCGTACTTGTATAAAACTACTGAGTGAAAAAATATACATTTCGATTACTGTTTATGTAAAAACTGTTTCTTGGTAAAAATCGCTAAAAGCAACCGTTTTCAAGATATTTAGAATGGAAATAGTCAATACATGTCATTATTATTGTCAAGAAATAAACACGTTGAGTAGATAGTTATTCGACTGAAATAATAAATTTGGGAAATTTTTGTTTTTTTTTTAAATTAATCATAAATTTTTCTGTAAAAAAATGATGATTAAACAGTTTCTGTTGAACTTTTCGCACAAAAACCTTTCAAATTTATCATTTCAGTCTAATAACTCTTTAGTCAACATGTTTAATTTATGTCAGTGATGACAGGTATTGATAATGTTGATTCCGATTCTCGAGATATTGATAATATCTCGAGAACCATTACTCGTGGCGATTTTTGCCAAGAGACCTTTTTTACGTAAAAAACGTCGTAAATGTATATTTTTTACTCATTAGTTTTATACACGTACGAACGAAAAGTTATTACTCTTCAAACTAGTTAAAATATATGTAGGCGGCACCCTATACAATTAGGAGTCATATTGACATCAAAATCAAATTTCCCATGTCAAAAAACTCCGAGACACCAATTTTGATCCAAATATTGGCGTTACTTCATAAAATATTTGGAAAAAATCGAAATAAAATTGAAACTTCTACACCCTGTATTCCCGAAACTAGCCGTTTTAGGATATAGGTATATTTATACGAACTTTTTTACTTATTTTTATCTGCAGAATATGCTGCCGAAATTTCCGGAATACAGTTCGGACCACCCTGTATAATTGACTAGTGTTTTTCTTATCATTAGAGCATTGTTTACCAACAACCTCACATTTTTATGGTTTTGTATAGACATTTTAACTCCATGCATTATGGAGTAAGTACTAAATAGAGACAATAATAACATGTACAGGAACAGTACAGGTTATTTCAAATATACTCATGCAGTGATGGCAAAACTTTTGACCTCGGCAACAATTTTTCAATAATCTTTAGAAACAATATTTTTCAGGTTTAATGTCCACACATAAAGACTGAAAAAATAAAATAGAGACCTGTTGTTGCTGTCAAAAATCCCGTACATTTCGGTACATATTTCTTGAAATTGATGGAAACTTTTTTTTAATTGATAGCCAATTTTTATTTTTTTATTTCTTTGATTCTCCATCACAAGGCTGCAAAAACGCATCAGTATAAATCACGTTTTTTTTTATAAAAAGTTGGTAGGTTTCTTACCTATTAACTTTCTGCAGTGTTGCATTGTTGCATTGATTACTGGTATCTTAAGATTCAAACATACCTACACAGAGATGTCTCGGACGTCTGGTTTGAGAATTAAATTATTAGTTATTATCAATGTAATTAAAAATATTATTATTAATAACCAACTCCCTTATGATCCAAAATTTTTGAATTATGATTTTTTTTTCTTGAAGTTGCATGTCATCAAAAATGTGCTCGCGTGTCAACGATTCGCGGTCATAGATTCGCCACTGGCCTAAACCATCCATCCATTATTCGACTCAATATATCCTAAGGCAATAATAGAAGCCCTAGGGAAACAAGGTATTGATAGGCCTTATATGGAAACTCTCGCCAATATATACATACAAAGAAACCAAAGCAAGAGTAATGGTATATAAAACAACCCCAGAGTGGCCAACTGGCAAAGGAGTACGACAGGAAGGCGCAATATCCCCAAAAATTTATACAGCAACACTAGAAGAAATCTTCCGTTAAATGGACTGGACCAATAAAGGATTAAAAATAGATGGAGAATATCTTAACCATCTAAGATTCGCTGATGACATAGACCTGGTTGCCAATAGTTCTGAAGTACTACAAGCACAAAGTAACGAACTAAATACAGCCAACAATAAAAGAGGGCTCAAAATGAATTTAACAAAAACTAAAGAAATGTACAAAGAACTAGTAGACAGAAAAGGCATTCTAATAAATAACACAGCACTGGAAGTAGTAGAAGAATATAAGCTCGGGATCTCTACTACCACAAATCAACAGTAGAATTAAGTTAGCATAGAGTACTTATATGGAAGAAACTCAATCATATTCAAATCTAGAATACCACTTGCCATATAAAAAAAACATTCGACCAATGTGTACTACCAGGCATGACCTATGCATGCGAAATCTGAACACTTAAAACGAACATTATAAGGAAACTGCAGGTCGTACAAAGGTCAATGGAACGAAATATGCTGAGTATAAACAAAAAAGACATAGATTATTGGATAGATTGGATATGACTAAAGACCTAGGTAGTACGCATGCCATCCAGGAACAAATCCGTCAAGTGGCAATGGGCAGGACACCTGGCAAGAAGGACGGACAACAGATGGACCCACAAAAATTAGAGTACTCTGTCCCACGAGAAATAAAGAGGCCTAAAAGAAGACCAAACCTGAGATGGGACCATGAAATTAGGACACTAGCAGGAATAACTTGGGCCCGCATAGCCAACAATAAACAATAGAGGACCCAAGCTGAAATTGATGATGATGATGATGATTAACATTGTTACCTACACTGAAAAAAAGGATCTCTCAGTCGAAATAAATATGACTTTGACCCAAAAGATTGGCGCTTTTGAATAGAGCCAAGAACGACGTTTCTTTGCCCAAAGCATTAACTATATTTTCATAAGCTTTAAAAAAATACTTTAGAGAATAGAAGAATCTATCTGTCCAAAGTATTTCACTCTTGACCCAAAATGAATATGCAAAGAAGTTCTTGCTACGAGAACAATAGTCTCTTTGATTCATACAAAAATTCTTGATTGAAAAGGGATATTTCTTGATTAAAGAGACACTTTTCTTAAACCAATAGCGAATACTATTGACTCAACTAAAATTTATTTTGATCTAAGAGAAGTCTATACATCATATACAGGCATATTACGAGGTATATTATTTTCTGATAAATTTAGGTTTTCCTGGTCTGTAGTAAGTAAAGTGATATTATTTTCCTCGATAGTAGTTATTTCTGCTTCTTCACTCCTTGGTATTTTTGGGGTGGTTCATCACTCTACAAATTACAAAAAAATGTTACATCACGATTAATCAAAGTAAACGAAATAAATTATTAAAATTATAAGCTTTGGTCATATTTTGAATTTTTTAATACGACGACTTGAAATTCTAAAATTTTTGTAATTATTTGCATAAAAAAATCGATTCCTATATTCTTATTCTATCTATATAGTCACGCATGCATTATCTAAACAGGTGCATTAGGTAAATGTCTCTTACCTTCAAATATAGCAAATAAATGCTCTAATTTCCATTTTTTCAGAAACTCCTTTAAAGAATCCATATATCCTAAAATTTGTCCATAAAAAATGACAAATGCATGTTAATAACGATCTCTAATTAATTTGTTATACGATATGCGTTTAAAAAGCAAATTATGCAAAATTCCAAGTGGAAAATTCCAAGCAACAAAACCTGTGCGTACTATGATGTGCGACCTATGAAATGCGACGTACGACTGATCGGACTGCCGACTGATTGTATATACCGTCCTTCGTCATCGTCTTTGCGTGTCGTTATTATTATTATTCCTAGCGTATTTTTCTTATTATCTTAAAACAAAGTAACTTGCACTTGGTTGAATGAAAATAGATTCAAGAGAAATTTTCGAATTTTTCAAGAGAACCAGTTTTCTTGAGTTAAGAGAGTTTTTCTTCAGGCAAAATATTTTCTTTTACGCTAAAATAAATTCTCTTGCCACTACATTTTTTTTTTCAAGAACGATGACGACTTTAGTTCAAGTCTATCTTTTATATCAGTGTACTTCACCAGAACTTAAAAAAGCTGCAGAATGAGTAGAAGATGTAGAAATGAGAGAATATAAGCGAGGGAAATGCAAGAGAGAAGTAGGTAAAGGTAGATAAGGTGACACATTACAAATTTTAAAGTTAGTAACGCCCATTACGTCCAAATGGTATTTGTCTCTAAAAAATACAGAATTTTTAATGACACCGTCTATATTTATTTCATACTAATTTTACTAATTTTCTTTTTAGCCAGTATATCGAACCCTTAAATCACAAAACCATTCCCTCGGCATAAAATTTAAAACATTCCTTCGGCGTACACAGCCGCGCGTATAATACACGCGTACATGCGAGCGTGTGAGTGTAACGAAGGACCTGCACGGGTGTAGAAAATTTCGTTTTCTCCAGGGAGGGAGAACTTTAATTTCGAGCGGAGCCGATGCGGAGGATTCTGGAGAAGGGCGCGACAAGAACAACCTTACCTACCCCAGCTTACGTAAGACGAAGACGGCGGATTTTACTAATTAAGAATACGAAAGAAAGGGGCCGATGTTTAAAATGCGTGAGCCGGCCGTGGCGGAGAAGAAAGTATATTCGTGTATATATGAGACAAAGGAGAGGAATAAGAGGCGAATGGAGTTAGAAGATGGCGGCTGTGCCGCTGCCGGGGCCGGTACGGAATTTGCATGTAATTAATGTATAAGGAAAAATCGGCGCTCGCAGATGTACGGTATGGCTGCAGCGGAGCTCTGATTGCATTACTTTTTCATCCGGCGTAATAAGAGAAAGGGGCGGATTAAAAATTGGCGCGAGGAGACACCACGTCGATGCTAAAAGAAAAGGGTGGGTTTTCTGAAGTAATTAAAGAAGCTTCATATAATCATTAAGCAAATTTTTGGAAGTTATTGATGTACCAATTTATAATTACAGTCTTCTTCCCTTCGATAGTGTTTGCACTCTCTCTTTAGAGTAACAAGTTATGGCTTGCTACATAGATGCATTTTGTCCATTTTTTCGAATTTTGGCAAACAACGAAAGACTGCTACACTTTTTGAATAATCAGGTTTTCCGTCTTCCGTTTCCTATTCTCCACCTCTCTTTATCTCCCCATCCATCTACTTCCAAACCTCTGTACAAAACTTCTTTATCAATACCCTCGCTCGAGCTCTTGTGTGGTCTCGCTCTTTTTTTTCTACTTTGAGGGTTCCAATTTAATATTTTCTTTGCGATTTAATGTGCTTCCATTCTTTGCACATGTCCATACCATATTAATTGATGAGTTCTAATGTCATCTACGATGTCGTGTTTTAGTTCCATTTGGCGTCTTATGGTATCATTTGGTATTTTATCTTTTCTGGATTTTTCAGCCGATCTTCTCCAAACGTCCATCGCCGTAGTTTTTATAGCGTTCTTTGAAATTTCTTTTTTAAGGGCCATACTTCAGAGCTGTAGGTAATTATGCTTTTTACGATGGAATTGTAAGTTTTTTTTGGTTTTCTATCGTTATATTCTTATCCCAGAGTATTCAATTTAGCATCGAAACTGCTTTTCTGCCTTGCATATTTCTTTCCAATATTGCTTCATCCAGTGTTCCGTCTTTGGATATTTTCATTCCGAGATTTGTAGCTGTTGCAATGTCTGATGACTTGTCCAGTCACGGTGTAAGGATTTAACAGTCTTTATTATTTTTGTATCCATATTACTTTGTTGCAGCGTCTCCCAAAGTCTGCCTAAAGGTATACTCTCATAAGCATTCTTCAAATCAACAAATAGAATATGAATTTCCTGATCGAATGCTGTTTTCTTTTCTAGGATTTGTGTTAGTGTGAAGAGATGGTCTACTGTGGATCGTCCTGCTCTAAAGCCTCCATATCAGCATATTCTTTTTCAATTCTATTTTGCAGAACCTTTCCATATACTCTGCTAATGGTACCTGCAACTGCTATTCATCGATAATTACCGCAGTTACTTTTTTCTTCATTTTTATGTATTGTTGATAGGTATGACAGGGTCCATTTTTCTGGTACTTCCAAGGTGTTGATACACTTTTGAAATAGGTTTTTCACCATATAAAATAGTTTTTTTCAATTCTCCAGGGATATTGCTTATTCCATTTGAAGTCATAAAAACTATTATTAATACGTAAATAGATTTAAAAAAATACACTAATATTGACCAACCTCCCAACGTTTTCAGAAATCCGTTATTGCTTTTCTATTCTGAGAAAGACCATAAACAAGCCAATAATATACCTGCCCTGGTGGCTTATCCCGTCATTTTTAACAGAATACCTGTAACTGTCCAACATATGGATATTTGTCAATTTTGCGATGGCCCGAACCCGGCTGATATATTGCCGTAAAGGGTATCCGACGTTGTCAAACTAGCAAAGAAATATTTGAATTTCAAGAAAAATTATTGATAATGATTTTTAAAGGATGATCAGATTTTTTCTTTAAGTAAAATTAGCCCGTGTTCAGATAAAATAAAAATTATAATTTTTTATGTGTAATAAAAGCATTATTGTTATAGAAAGACACGACAAAAATTTGGACCGCTTTAATTGATGATCTAAATTCCATAATAGATGAGTTGAAGTATAAGGATATACCTAATTAATTTTTAAAATACCTGGAAGGGAATCAATTTTAGGGATAAACGTTTGAAATAATTGGCAACGTTGGAGTATACGGCGGCGTCAAAGGTTCAGGTAGACTTCGATAGTATCGCTGTGTATGAGGTTCCATTTTTCTTTTTTTATTGTTTCGTATTTCGGTTTCCTGTTGTAAAAATGTACCATCGGCACATTAGTCAATTGCTTATCGTAAAACACGTTTTCTCTATGTCTTGAACTATTCGAAATATCATAAAAAGTTGTTTACTTGGTCAATTGTAGAGGCGGTCTTTTTAAGGTTGATGTTGGTTCAAAATCATAACAACTGTATAGAAATGATTTGATGCGTAGAGGTAATGTTAAAATTAACAACAAAAATTAAGATAAATTTAACCAATCTCCAAGAAAGCAATGTTGTTGGAAACTGTTGGAAAATTAAAAACAAAACACATGTGAAAACTTAAGTGAGAATGGACAGATGGCATGATTTCGAAAAATATTAACGATTTTATATTCGGTCAGTATTATTTTGAACAAATTCGACAATAATAAAATGAAATCGTAAAGGTCTTATCAATAAAAATTGAAAAGCACAAACAATAATTTTCACTCTGATGGTTTCTTTTTGTTCTCCATATGAAGCCATGAATATTCGAATCAATGATTTTTCTTTAAAGACAAGTAAAAGTAATTTATTTCATCGATTATTAAATGTCAGCGCCTTTAGAAATTTATTTAATTCCTGTTCAAGCCTATTTATATACGTAATTTCATATGTCGTATTCTAAACAGAGAATTTAGTGCTCATCCGTATACATAAAATAATTAGTACTCTACATGTAACCATACGTTCGAAGAAAAACAGCGTAAAGGTAGCTTGGCAGGTTGGGTCAATGTCACTGATCATTATAATCTAGAGTTTACAGCGTTTTTTTTTATATGATATTAAAAAAGTAAAGTAAGGCCTTTAAAAAAATGGTTTTTAATTTTCTTAAACAAAATGCTAATTTCTGACAGATTTTATATTTTTACAACCCATAAGAACTATCGTATAGTTATTACCTATACAGGGTGTCCTAGAAATAAGTGGATAAGTTTTAAGGGGTGGTAGAGAAGAAAGAAACATATTTTCTCTTTACCATTTTTAAAATAAATTGAAAATAACCCAGTTATTTAACTTGGAAATTTTAAAAAAAATATTGAAACATTTTGAGAACTGCTAGCAGAAATCGGGAATTTCCCATATCTCAGAATCTTCGCCGCCCACTATTGCCACATCGACTAGAAAGACTTAAAAACTACTTGCATGATACACACCACGCAAGAGGTTTTGCAAAACTGTGTTATTATTTTTAAATGGGTGAAGTAAGCTGTATTGGTTTTGATGAAAAGTTGAAGAAAACACCTGAATGTTTTAAGTAGTTTATAAAAGCAAGTTTTTAAACACTTATTTTGTATTTGTGTAAATTATTGTGATGTGAAAAATAATATTTTGCAAGTGATAGTTTTGTGATGTTCAGTTTAATTGATATGTGAGTGTATGTGTTTGCGTATATGCTGGAAAAAAATACCAATAAATTTTTATCTCGATTTTTATCAAAGGGGTAAGCACTAACTATTTAAAAATTATAACTGTTGATGGAAACGATTAAAAATATTTCCTAATATGGCGAAAAAGAGACTGTAATAATTGTTAAGATTTATTTTTTCAGTTAAACATTGGGGGCAACAAACAAGAACCAGTATAGCAATCTACACTAATATGAGTAACATTAATTTTCATATTTTTTTTTGTAGAAACTTAAAATTACTGTGAATTTATAAACATGCCGAATGTGGGTAATGCAGAAGGTGGCAACATTGCATTTTCTCCGAGATTCCCTCTATCCATCGTAAACGAATTTCCGGAGAATGAACAGTGGCACTCAAAAGTTTATTAATTATTTAATAGTGTTATTGTATTTTATATTAGATACATTACCAACTTCCAAAATAATATTACATAGTTGTTACTTGTCTGTCTTTCTTTAGGAAGTAAAATGTATTTTTTGTTTTTATTTAAGACTGGGTCCCAGGTATACAAATTTTCTCCAATTATGTATATCATAGTAATTTCTTAGTTAATTTTATGTAGGTAGTTGATTAAAACATATGAAATTCAAAATACCGTCAAAACTGTTTAACTTTTTTTATTTTAGCTGCTTATTTCCAAATTTTTGTTTGTGCAAAATTCTAATACACTATAAAAAGGTACATTCAGGCTGAGAGCGTCGAGCGTCGCGTCGCGTCCGCCCCATTGAACTCGAACCCCGACGCTCAGCGGATGCTAGCGCAACGCCAAACGCAACGCTGTCTGTCTGAACTGTCTAATTTAATTTAAGTGAATTGATTCCATTTCGAAACGCGGACGCGACGGAAACGCGACGCGACGCTCTCAGCCTGAATGTACCAAAACTAAATCTTTTTTTATGTCTCCATTTTCTTTAAACCTCTTTTTTTATTTAATGTAAGTGAGAAAAATCAAGAAAGGTTTTTAATGGCACTAACTACACACGTAATAGCATACCCAGATGAAAATTACCATACCTTACACTTTCAAAAAAGGCAGACTAAGCGAAATTCAGACGCAGGTTCCGCTATTGTTTCCCGCTAATATATGCAAGTACGTTCCATAACAAGGCCCTGATGGCATTCACTTCGTAGAGTAGCTGCAACTAAAAAACAAACCAACTCGTTATCAATGACACGATTGCATTGCGACCACCTCGTGCTTGCGATTGGAAGTTTCAGAGATCTATGGGCCTTATTCTAAGATGATTCTGAGGCACATAATAATATTTGCAAATTATTTTACGCGGCACTCAAAGCCAACGAGGCGTTGTTTCTTCTTTAGATGCGGTGATTCTACAAGGAAGACGAATTTTCTAAGATGGCGTGGGCAGTGTTGCCTGTTTTTCTCAATATAATTGCCGCGCGTTCCCGTCGCATGCCCCTATGCTACAATCTGCCTACGACCTGTCGTCCCGATAAAATCTAGCCTTAATTATTATTAACTTGTCGTGCCAGACTGGTCCAGGTGGATTGTACGAGGTTCGGCATAATATTATCAGTTTAACAGTATGTTAAAATGCATCTATTTTAATTAATTCGCTCTTGCTAAATACTGTATTATTTATTATAAGTATATATTCAAGTATAGACTTTGTCGTTGAATAAAAAAACTAAATTAAATTAAATCAATAAAACAAAGTCGAGTGGAGAAACTGGTACTTATAGTTACGCATGATGTGATCTGATCTAGGTATGTAGGTAATACTCTGTTTAATAACAAAAGTTATTTTCCAAATATACCATACTCTTTCTTCTTCTTCCTGTGCCTTGTGCTTAGCCGCACATTGGCGACTGTCTGTACTCTTCATACAATGTGTAGAGTGCCGTTTTCGGCTCTTCGAAATATGGTGGGTGCGTCGCTGATGTTACACCAATCCCGTATGTTTCTTAGCCAGGAATGTTGTTTTCTTCCTGGGCCTCGCCGTCCCTATATTTTTCCTTGTAGAATCAGCTTAGGAATGTAATATTTGTATCCTCTAAGGATATGGCCGAGGTATGAAACTTTTCTTTCTTTAACTATATTAAGCATTTCTCGTTCACAACCTGCAGTTCTTAAAACTTCTTCGTTGGTGGCATGTGCGGTCCATGGTACACGTAAGAGTCTCCGGAGAGTCCTCATCTCAAAAGCCTCGATGCGGTTCAGGGTTCTAGCCTTGAGAGACCACGTTTCTGCGCCGTATAGTAAGATGGGCCATATGTAGCATTTTGCTACCCGTAGTCTAAGTGCTAGCGGGAGACTGCGTGCTAATAGGAAGTTATTAAGTTTAAAAAATGTTAATTTTGCATAATTCGTTCTAAGTTTAACTTCCTCATCACAGTCCCATCGTTCGTTGATCATAGCACCTAGATATTTAAATTGTGGCACCCGCTCTATAATATTTCCATCCACCGTCAATGCGGTGTTGATTATAGGCTGGCGTCCTATTACCATATTACCATACTCCATATTACCATACCCTTTAGCAAAATAAAACACTAATTCACCACACAATACATCAAAACATTTTACTCTTAAACACCGGACGCGTGTTTTGCTAACCATGTTAGCATAGTCAGCAGATGATTAAAACCACTAAAAAGTAACTTTGGAGATTTAAGCATTCGCCGATGATGCTAACATAGTTAGCGAAACGCGCGTCCGGTGTTTAAAAGTAAAAATGTTTTGGTGGTAAATTGTGGTAAATTGTGGTAAATTGTGGTAAATTGGTATTTTATTTTGCTGTTGTAACACCAAAAGTTTCCAACACCTCACCCAGATGCAAAAAATCGGTCTAATTTTTGATCAAATTTAAAGTGTCATATTTTTGTTATTATTAGCCCTATTTTCATGATTTTTTTTAGCAAATTATATTTAATTTTATCAACTTTAATTCGTAAACTAAGCTTTTAATAAACTTTAGTATTTGGCATATTATACAGGTTTAATTGAGGGTCTGTTTTTTTACCATAACTTTAAAACACCCAGTGCAATAATTTCGTGTGTAAATTTCCTAAAATATCATTTTATGGTCAGAACCATGACTTTATTTTTTGATTCATATTAATACATGCTTTGGTTAATTTTTAAGAGCGAAATGTACCGATCGGGATCAATTTGCAATTTTTTCAGTTATTATCATTACCTTTTGATGTCATTTTTTAATATGACGAGATGGTTTTAATGATTATTGTCGTAACGACATATTCGATACTCATACCAATGCTTATACAAAAAATTAAAAAAAAAATCGTTAAAGACTAACGATACAGTCCTGATTTTAATAAACATTAAAAAAAATTGTAAAATATACCCTAATACTTTGTGATGCCTCCATTGGCTGTTATAACTGCCTGTATACGTCCGTTTATACTGTCATTGAGGCTGCATATATCATATTGCTTTATGCTTTCCCATTCTTCTTTAAGAACCAAGCGAAGTTCATTTGAATGAAGCTGGTACCGCTTCGCGACCTCAAACTCTCCTGCCAAGCAATTTCCAAACCTCGAACATTATGGAAAGTTCATACTAGTATATAGTTCACAATAATCACCAAAGCCGGCTTGTTATATTGAAAAATAGCTCCAAAAAGAAATAATAATTGAAAAAATTGCAAATTGTTGGTGGCAAGTTCATTTCGTTCTTAAAAATTAACCAAAGCATGTATTGACATGATCCAAAAAACAAAATGCTCAGGAGATATGGTTCTAACGTAAAATTATATTATAAGAAAATTTATACACGAAATTATTGCACAGGATATTTTAAAGTTACTGTAAAAAAACAACCCCTCGATCAACCCTGTATAATATGCCAAATACAAAAGTTTATAAAAAACTGAGTTTACAAATTAAAGTTGATATAATCATACACAGATTGCAATCATATACAATTTGACCAAAAATTTCTCCGTTGATTTTTTTTGCATCTGAGGGTACAACCATATTCTTCATTTAAAAATAAATAGTATACAAATTTATAATCAAAAGATAAATTCCCACAGATTCGAGTATATAAAATATAGGTCACAACAAAACCATTAATCTATGAGAAAAATAGAAGAAACGCATGATTCGATGCAACTTATTCACAGTATGTTTTGCCTGCTATTGAATAATTCTTTATTTAAGTAAATAATGTGAAAGTGTATCCAAATCAATCGGTTGATTGCATCGGTCGGTGCAGGCATTCGACGAAACCGACGCGGCAAAGAAATGCTTTTCGGTCAGAAAAAACCGCGAAAAAATAGTAGGTACCTACCTATCGACTTTCTTGCGAGTAGCAGGTTTTGGTTTGAAATATTTGAATCCCCGTTGAGAGTCGTTTTTATTTCTTTACCATTGCTTGTTACGTATTGTTGGGAAAAACGAATAAAAATGATGCCATTGCGTAAGATTCACCGCAATGAAGAATATTATCGCTGTTATTAATAATTATCTCGTTAGTCCGCGCCCTCACTGGTAAATTTTTCGTGCATGTTGAAATAAGATTGGCAACGGCCCAGCTACGTCGAAACACCGGTTCCCATTAGAACACCGAACTTAAGCGACATAAGGCGATACTAGTGGATGGACGGGTGACCGGTTCGAAACTCTGTCTCGTGCTGTTGTCCAAAAAAAGGCAAAAGTGTAAAATCTATTGACACACACTGCTCATTCACGCCGGCGCCGCTTCGATGCTGGATGAGATCGGATATCTCGTGAGTAAGAGCCGATTTAGACAGTTGCCAAGTCTGTAGGCTATTGACCATGATATGGGCGAGGACCGCGGTTCGGATTCCGCGTAAACAAAGTAGGCCCTGTCCAGATTAGCCCTGGCAGCAAAAAAGGGACGTTAACTGAAACCTTTATTTTTGAAAGAAGGTTGACAAAAAAACGTAACGTAAAAAAATCAAGGCTAAAAGCAAGAGTCTTGTATGCTGGGTCGTATTGGGCTTTCGTAGCTCCTGTACTGTCGATCTTTGTGTTGGTTTTTGAGATCTAACACTAGTCCTGGTCTTGTAGAATATATGCGAGAAGGGTTAATCACTGCGATTCTACAGATTTCTTGAATTAAAACTCATCATATAGTCTAAGGGTTTTGCCAAAAGCCAGTAGGTTTGACAGAAGTTAGTTCTCCATCTCCGATACCAAGTGAAGGGGCAGGTCTGTGACTTTTTTGATTTGATCAGACCAACTCATAGGCGATCGGCCTCTACTTTCTCTTTCCCTTTACTCCTCCCATGACTATAAGCCTGTATATATTGTCATTTCGTCTTCTAGCCACGTATCCAAAATGCTGCAATACCTTCTTCATGCATAATGATGATAATCTGGAAGTTACACTTAACTCTTCTGGTATCGACTGATTATTTCTCCTCGCGGTCCAGGGAATTCTGAGCAATCTCCTGTAGCACCATGTTTCAAAGGAATCAATATATTTGCAACTCTAAGTGTCCTTTTTCTTCAACAACAACAATTTCTTCAACTCTAAGTGTCCACGATTCTGAGCCGTATGAGAAGATTGGAAAGACCAGATTCAACGTTCGGACCAGATTCATTTTAGTATTTCTGGTTATGTATGAGCTTTTCCATATTTTGCTAAGTCTCAGCTTCGCACTCTTGGTGAAAGCTATTCTCCTTTTAACTGCCTCTACGCATCCGCCCATGTTGCTTATTATTGACCCCAGATATGTACCTAAAGCTGGTTACCCTTTCGAGGTCGTCAAGCCCTGTTTACGACGTTAGGTTTATCCACTATCATTAGTTTTATTTTAGTTCTGTTTATTGTTAGTTCTATTTATTGTTAGCTCCTCCGTTTCAGCAAATATGATGGTGTCATCAGCACAGCGTAAGTTGCTGATTCGATCCACCCCAACCAGAATTCCACCTTCCCACTTATCTAGGGATCTTTGATTTTTCTATGTAGTATTATAAACTGTTAGTATCTTAAACTGTTGGAGAATTCCCATTCCAGGTTACTGATGGAGTCTTCCAGGTTCTTGAGTTCCGCTAAAAGTTTGTTTCCACTTGGGAAGCCGAACAGTTCTGGTTCAATTAGTGGAGTGTTCGCTTTTTTTCTAGCTAGATCGTTTGTTTTTTCATTGCCTTCTATCCCTTGGTGGGCTGGCACTCACAGTAGGAGGACTCTATTTTCTTTGTTTAATTTGTTCAGCTTCTCTAGGCATTCTTTGAGCAACTTTGAATTGATGGTTACTGAGCTGATCGCTTTTAATACTGCTTGACTATCGGACAAAATGGCTATTTCTTGTTTCCGGTGAAGTTCCTATCTAAAATAAGTTGTATAATTATACGCATCTTTCGATAGCGTAGATTTTTTTTAGGATGCTGCGGTAGGTGTCCATTGGTTCGCAGTATTTAGTATCATTCCACATTATAGTCTTGTTCTTGGTTATGACTGGTTATGCTTTCTGAGCAAGACAAAGAGCAAAACTGCAAGATCAAGACCAGCCTCGCACATTACTATTCACATATAATTTCTATTGTTTATATTATAATAATACTTCAGGAAAAATGTTTCTCAAACTCCAAAAATTATTATTTTATATCTTTTCCTTTCATTATATCGTGTATTAAGTACCAAAAAGGAGTGTCTAATACATGTTTATAAGAATGTTTGTAATGTAATATTTTTTTCCTACAAAACAATTAGTAGGATTACTAATTATTATCTAATGTCCTCCCTTTTTAGAAACTGTATTTAATTATAAAAATTTTATAGAGCAAAAATGCCTTGTAACAGAAAAATATCCGTGTATTACCGTCCAAACTAGTAATTATACTTTTTATTCAAATAAGAGACAGGACACTAGAACGTAACATGTAATTACCACACTTACTACTAAATGTTTCTCTAAAATGTATTTTTTGGGTAATATTTAATTCAGTATTAATAAACGTTAATAGAACATAAAAGAATAATTATGAAAAGTAGACCCATTTTTCGAACAATTAATATTAAAAATTATTATACATATCTTAGATAAAATAATTACAAAATGATAGGACTGAAAGTGTTAAATCCGCCATAGTTTATATATATTACATACATTATTTTATACAATCTAGATCCTGGTTTATTGCGATTTAATTAAAAACAAACGGCTTTTAAATTTTTCTCTTCTGTATAAATTGGTAAAAGTGTAAAGAATCTACAAACCCATACAATAAGGACTGGTCATACCTTTGCTTAACCTCGATGATTGATTACGTACTTTAAATAAAGACTATACATATTTTTTATGATTTAATTACAAATGTTTAATTTTCAGATTTTTTCCTATACTTGTAGTACAAAACGATATAACTTGCTAAATTTCATAGTTCTAGCACAGATTAGGTATACTACACACACCGGAAAAGTCTAGGGATATTACAATTTTATCCAGCCAACGTCAGTAATTTTATTATTTGCATTTCTGATATAATAAAATTAAAATAAACAATAGTTTACAGGACGTATTGGAAATAAAAATGCGAAATTTACCGAATTTTTCAAATTTACCTTGATTTTTATTGAACTCAAAAAAATACACACATTTTTTTAAATTCTAAACTGTGAATTAAAAAAAAAAGATAAAACCATTTTTACTTAATAAAGGGTATGGCCTCCTCTACTGTTCATTACAGCCCTACATCGTCTCTCCATGCTCCTGATCAGGTTATCGATCTCTTCTTGAGACAGCCTGCCACGCTGCATTCACGGCCCGAACCAGATCCCTACGAGTTTCACGAGGCATACCCATTCTCAAAATTCTTCTTTGGACCGCGTCCCATACGTGCTCGATGGGGTTGAGGTCAGGAGATTGTGCCGGCCAGGGTAAGATGTTTAATTGATGAGCATTGATAAACTCACTTACCACTCTGACTGTATGAGGTAAACTTCATTCACGTGCATTGTCATGCATGTGAATGAAGTTTCTCCCAAAATCATTGGCATATGGTAACACGAGAGGCTCAAGAATTAAATCACGATATGTGATTCCTGTTAGAAACCTTTCAAGAAAAACGAGATCGGTTTTTCGGCCTAACTGGACTCCTCCCCAGGCCATAACGTTCCACCTTGATAAGGGTGCACTTCCTGAACATGATCCAACCGAAGAAGATTTCCCGGTTCTCTCCATACCCTAAGCCTTCTCGAATCCGGATGAATTCCAAAGCTTGACTCATCCGTGAAGAGAACATTGGCCTATTGTTCATTCGACCACTGAACATGATCTTGAGCCCACCAATATCGTACCTCTCGATTTCCTTTCGTTAAGGGTTGAGCTCTCCAGAGGCGTCTGCTTTTTAAGTTGACCTCTCGTAATCTATTGCGAACAGTGTCATGACTAACGGTTACATTATGTGTTTTCTGAAGAATTAAACTAAGCTCTGGTGCTGTAAGAGTCGGTCGGCGTCGAGCATTTAATTGTAAAAAATGATCTTGCTGAGGGGTAGTAATGCGATGTCGCCCTGTGTGCCTTTCAGCAATATCACCACTTTCACGGTAGCGTGCACTTAATCGCGATATTACGCTTTGCGTTGTATTTAATGCTCTAGCTACGTCGATTTGGCGCATTCCAGCTTCGAGCATACCCATGGCCCTTAACATTTCGTCTCTGTTAAGATGTCTACGCTCCATAATGTCGTTTAATAGTAAACAGAGTTATTTGAATGAATTCTGGCCAGTTATCATAAAAACATAGCCAGTACAGGTTAAATTCGAACAATTGATGCTAGGTGCTTTTTATACATTTGACAAAAAATGAACAAACACTTCTGCAAATATCCCAAATTTAGAAATAACTAGTGTGACTACTTCGTTTCAATCGGAGTAGAAAGAATCGGCCTACAAATATGTGGTTGTTTATTCAAAACATTTATTTTTAACTTTAATATAATGATATCCCTAGATTTTTCCGGTATGTGTATATGTTATGTCACTGTAAATGTCCGAAATGCGGTAAAACCTAGGTTTTACCGCATTTCGAGTTGGTTAGTGTGGTTATTTGGAGGGTGTTATTCATTGGTAAATCCTAGGTTTAACGCGTTTATCCTAGGTTTTATCGCATTTACAGTAACATATACAGATAAAAATCTTGTCCCTAATTCGTAGTACGATGATTGTTTTTTATGACGATGGGTAAACGAGTAAAATTTCCTGTGCGCAAAAATAAACTCGCGTTTAAACAGCGTAATAACTGGGCCAGTCAGGCGCTGCGCTGCGCTGTGCACAATTTTAGAGGCCATAAGTGGGCGTGCTATGCGCGCAAACTAGTAACCTCAACTAACCTAACTAGTGCGCGACTCCGAAAATTGGAACCACGAAAAACAATGCTTTTGACGATAAGTTTATAATCTGTATAATCTGTGGTTCTAGGTCAACGAAGAATACCATATAAATTTTGTTTCCCTTGAGAGTGTTGAAATATATTTTTTTGTGGCATAAAAGGCCGTATAATATTTTTACGTTATCTTAGAAGTCTGATTTTTTCACAGCTTTAAGGGATTGTAGTCCTAAGTACAGGGTTTTAATTTTAACTCGATACCCCCACGCGTTCTAGAGATAAATAGTCTTGATAGACAGACAGATTGACAGACAACAGAATGATCCTAAAAGGGTTCCGTTTTTTCCTTTTGTGGTACGGAACCCTAAAAGTCATTACATTATTCAAAAACGAATATGTAGTTTGTAGACGAACCAGCTAGTTTTTAGTGCCATCTGCCTTTAGTTACTTCGCAAAATTGCTGGTTAGTTTTAAAAGTGACCAAGTATCCATTTTAGCCGAAACATATAAAGTTTACAACATTATAAGATGACAACTTAAGGAATATTGGCATTTGTCTGGTTTGCATTGTTACCAGTTTTTCTTAAATTACTTAAAATAGGCTTGTCCAAAATTGTTCAATTTTTTTTAGCATGCGTATTCAGTATAGGCAGACCTTTAAAAATCCTATTCACGACTTGGCTGTAAAATTTATATGGAAGCCAATATTTGGACATTTCAAAATTTGCATGGGATTTCCTATGCTTCCAACGACGATGCACCACCCCGTATACAAAAACACAAGTAATAATAATAAAAAAGTACTTCTTAAGCAACCAAAAGACTAGGTATTAAATTTCAGTAGGGCATATTCAAAGAAGAAAGCATTGTTTTAATATTTCACATCACATTAAAATATCTCACTCTTTATTCCTGGTAAAACATTGTTTTATTTCGGTTTAATCTTATTTTTATAGCACCAAGTGTACTTTGCATCCTTTATGCTACTGTCGTTTCTTTATTTTCTATTTCTTTTTCTTTCTTTTTTTTAAGAACGGTTGTGGCAATAATTAGTACGCTAAAAGAAGAGCGGACAGGAAACGGGAGACCGGCAGCATCTCTCCAAACTATATTCTCCAAGGGATATTCTAATAAAAAAAGGAGAAAAAAAACAGGATAGAGAACGTCGCGTCGCTCCGCGTGAAATTCTATATTTTTCTGAGGAATGTCTTGTTTTTATTTTTTTTTTGTTCCGCAGAAAGTAATGGTTTTAATGAGTAGAATCCCTTGTGAATATATTTACGTATCTTAAAATTAATATCGAAAATTTCTTTTTGTCTATCAGATTCAAGTAAACGTTAGAAAACTGGTAGGGACCCGGCCAAGCAAAATTAAGCTCACCAAGAAGGAAGCCCAGATTTAATTCTAATGTACAACACGGGATAAGAACATTATTCCCAGTGGCTTCTATATCAAGTCACCGATCCAAAAAGCAAGAGACGTAGGTATATTAGACATCGCCAGTCGGGTATTATTGTTGCGATCTCAAAAAAATTACAGATGGAAAAAATCAGAACAGCTAAATGACATCCAGCAAAGGTTTCAGGAAGTTAAAGAACCAGCTTTGGCAGAAGACCAGAAACCCATCCTGAAAAAAATTGGCAGAACATACTATAAAGTTATAGAAGACATTCAGAAGACTCAGATTAAAAAACTGGCTAAATTCGAAAACTAGTAGCATCCAGATACCAGCACCAATAAAGAGGTAAAAAGGGCAATCGTCAATTTTTCCTCTAGGGTTCTGTCCAGTCCTGAAGAACAAGTCCTTTGTTTTTGCTCTACAAAAGACTCCTACCTTGGACATTATAGGTTCAATGGACATTGAATCCCCTTGGGGGAATCTTTATATATTGTCTAAGCTAGTTTGAGGAAGAAATAACATTTTCTAAAAAAACTTCGCTGCGTCTTATGGGAGTAGTGGAACTTTTGATATCATTATTATACAGGGTGGTCCGAGCTGCATTCCCGAAACTTACAAAAGTAAAAAAGTTCGTATAAATGTATGTTCTAAAATTCTTAACTTCTGAGACACAGGGTGTAGAAGTTTAATTTTTATTTCGATTTTTTTTTCCAAATAATTTCTGAAGTAACGTCAATATTTGGATGAAAATTGGTGTCTGGCAGTTTTTTCACATGAGAAATTTGATTTCGATATCAACATGACTGAAATACTTGTAGAGAGCGTCACTTACATATTTTTTAACTGGTTTGAAGAGTAACAACTTTTCGTCCGTATCTGTATAAATTACTGAGTAAAAAAATATACATATGCGATGTTTTCTACATAAAAAGGTCTCCTGGTAAAAATCGCTACGAGTAATGGTCCTCGAGATATTTGGAATCGTACTATCCACTCAACGTGTATATTTTTTTGAGAACGGTTGCTCGTAGACATTTTTTCAGTAAAAAAGAGATATTTTTAGCGTAAAAAATCACAGAAAGGTATATTTTTTCACACAGTAGTTTTCTACAGGTACGGACGAAAAGTTATTACTTTTCGAAACAGTTAAAACACATGTAGGTGGTGCCTCCTACAAACACGAGTCATATTGACATCAAAATCAAATTTCTCATGTCAAAAAACTCCTATTTTCATCCGAATATTGACGTTACTTCAGAAATTATTTAAAAAAAATTGAAATAAAAATGAAACTTCGACACCCTGTATCTCCGAAACGAAGCATTTTCGGACATACATTTATACAAACTTTTTTATTTATTTTCTTCTGCAGAATATGCTGGCGAAGCTTCCGGAATACAGTTCGGACCACCCTGTATATCTAAACTGCAATTAAGGAATGGTCGTATGTATTTACTTTCTTCATCTTTTAAATTATGACGAAGGTTTGTGTTTAAATTTTGTTTATTGTTCTTAAAATAAAAATTAGGGTAATTGATTTTTATTAATGAATCTTATGTTCTAATATTCTTTATGTTCTTGTTTCGTAAATTAGTAAATTCCTATTATATTCGATCTTTAATTTTCATTTTCAGTGATATTTTATTCGAAACTTAAATGAAATACCGATAGAGACAGAGCCGAACTAAAAATCCTCTAACGAAGAAATTTTAAGTGTATTCGAAATCGATGATTCATCCGGAGGCAAAAACCTACGCGGGTTCATTTCCCGTCTCCCCCCTCTAGACCCTCGCGCCCCACATTACACCGCCACCCCCCTAGCGACGTGTTCGATTCCTCCGCTTCCGTCTTAATGAAAAATGTTTCATTAAAAAAGTCGCGCCACTGTCGCGGGGGAATTAAGTTTGCTCCATCCCTCGGCGACCGGCCAGGGATGGGCGTGTAAAAAAGCGTAACGTAAAAATCGTAGTTTTTTACGCGGTCGCGTGTGTATAAATTAGTAAAGCTTTGTGAAAAACGCTGTTATCTGTTAATAACCATTGTACAAATACAGGGTGAGTCTTAAATAGTTCAAATATTTTAGGAGTAGTATATTTCGACACCAGATTATGATTTTTTTTAAATCTGAAACGTTGAATTTTTTTTAATTTTGCGTTAAAAATCATATTGTCTTCATAATATGGCAACATAGGTAGTAGATTAAATTTACAAGAAAGAGAACCCAGAAATCATCCAGCGGTTCTTAAAATTTAAGCGAAAAATGATTTTTTTTAATTTTAAAGGAAAATATCTCGATTATTTTGGACTTTTTCGAAAAACGGTGAAAAGAAAATAAACTCACCGGCAAAAAAAACGGCCACTAAAAACTAGTTCCAATTTCAAAGTTGGATTTCTCGCTAACCACTCATTAGATTTTGATGATTTTTTTTTAAATTGTAAATTAATTCCTTCTTAACGGATGCTACGTCAGAAATTTTTTATTCCGAATTTATTTTGAGCATATACAGGGCACAACAATAAGACGAAGTTTTTTGCTCGAACTTTGCAAAGGGTAGCTTGCTTTTTTGGTAGGGTGCAGCAGCTGTAGTTGCTATTGCTAAATCAAATCACATTGTAGCCTCACCTTTTGTGAGCATTTGGTTTTTTTAATCACGACATTATCTCTCTTTTTGTTGGAGATAAGCTGCTTTAAAATAAACGTCTCGGAAAAATGCTTCGCAGGCAGAAAGTTTTATGTTCAAGGCGACATAGGCGAAAACGAATGTATGAGTATTTGCCATATGATAACAACGGTTGTCAAATTGAAAAATTCCATTATCTGTGACGGATGTTGCTCGTATTATGGCTTTAATTGAGGATGGCCGAAGTTAACGTTATGTGTCCGATACCCTGGGCATACCTCGAACAACAGTCCAGGATGCCTGGAATCGGTATATGGAAACGGGAAATTGCACCAGGCGAATGGGTTCCGGAAGAAAAGGGAAGACAAATACAATTGACGACCGCTTTATTGTCCTGAATACTTTACGAAATCGTAGAATTACAGCGTTTCAGAATCAACATCTGCTACAAGCCGTGCGTAGAACTCAAGTCAGTGAGAGAACAATCTAACGAAGACTAAAAGAAAACAGCTTGTCTGCAAGGAGGCCTGCCACAGGAACCCAGCTACTTCCAAGACATCGTCAGGCACGTCTTCAGTTTGCGCCTTTACATGTGAATTGGTTTGGTCGCGGTTTTGCCTGCAAAGCATTTTTCCGAGACGTTCGTTTTACAGCAGCATATCTCCAATACAAACAGAGATAATGTCGTGATTAAAAAAAAATGCTCTATGATGAGGCTATAATGTGGTTTGATTTAACTTAATAGCTACTACAGCTGCTGCACCCTACAGGGTGTCACAAAGTTCGAGCAAAAAACTTCGTCTTATTATTGTGCCCTGTATATGCTCAAAATAAATTCGGAATAAAAATTTCTTACGTAGCATCCGTGAAGAAGGAATTAATTTACAATTTAAAAAAAAATCATCAAAATCTAATGAGTGGTTCGCGAGAAATCCAACTCTGAAATTGGGACTAGTTTTTAGTGGCTGTTTTTTTGCCGGTAACGTATGTATCTTTTATCGAGATCTATCACCCTTGAAAATATTTGCACTTATTTAAGACTCACGCTATCTATACCATGATCCCATAGATAGCACGTTGTTAGTTCAAAGGTTAAGAATTTAAAAGAAAGAATCATAAGTGTTTCCTTTCAATATTCTGATGAAACCGTAACATAAATACTGTTCTTTTCGATTTAAACAATATATCAAATCAAAATAGGTTTGAAATAACAAGCTGTTCCAACGTGTGTACGCGTATATTACACCAAAACTTAAAGAAATTAAAAAAGACGCCCATCCCTCAGCGACCAGAATCTCCTCCAAGGCCCTATATAGCCCAGCCAAGCAGCAGCGGCAGCGCAAATACATGCATAAATTAAAAACGTAAAACATCAATACTTTCTTATTAAAACTCTCCCCGGGTCCTAATGACAATCGGGCCGGGCGCCCCGAGAATCGCGAGAGTGAGTATGTGAGAAAGGGAGAAAGAAAAGAAAACGGAGGAGAGCGGACCGGAGGAGGAGGAGGCAGTGGCGTGCATACTCATTAAAAAAGCGCTTTGTTTCGGGAGGGGTGGGGGTGGTTTCGATGGGGTGAGTCATTAATTGGATTTGGGAATTGGTGGGTGGTGTGGGAAAGGGTGGATCGAGTCGTATGTGTGTGGTGCGGTGTTCGGATTGAGAATATGTTTTAGTAAAAAACCATTTGAATACTACCTGATGCCCGCAACGTTATTCGCGATTTAACTTCCTCTTCTATTATAATATAGCTATTTTTTATACAAGACGACCGAAAAGGTTAATTCACGAGCGATGAAATCACGAGAGAATTAATTTCGGGAGACGATAATGTGATTTTATCGTCGTGTATAAAACAACACTTTTTTCCATAGCGAGTTACGTTTTAAAAAATATTCAGAAATTATTATTTCAAGAAATTTATTACGAGTAGAAAAAATATTGTGCCGGGTTGGCGTTGGTTTCTATGTACTTTGACAAATAAATAAAGCTGTCTCTTTAGTTGTCAGTTCTGAGTCAATATTTTTTAATTCTCTTTCGTGTCGATTGCTGATTGAATTGGAGCCAGAAATGGCTCAAAACAAAATAAGTAAATTACCAACAGAGGTTTTTTTTAATTCAGGCTGAGGCGACAAACGCCATATCCAAACTACTTCCATTTAAATCCCGATTATGAAAAAACTTATAATACATTAATTTGTACCTTAGAAAGGGTAGGTACATGAAGTTTGTACTTAATATTTAGTTGCTATGAATAGCAACAAAATTTGCGGCAGATAATTTGAAACAGTGAAATTCGCATGAAAATTCGTTAATTGGATTTTCAGTAATGCTCTGACTTACAAACAAGATTGTTTCAATAGTCGACTACGTATTAAGTTTTTGAGATCTGTTTCATGTACACCTTTCAACCTCCCTTGCTTTTTTACCTGTTTATAATGATATTTTTTTTAAATACAAAAACTCATTGGAAGTACACAGTTGAACATGGATGTCGATATTTGCATTTTACTTAGAGTAGGTCTGGCGCCCATTCTTGGCTCTTAAGTGCAACCACAAGGATCTATTTTACCTGACCTATTAAATCAAATCAGGTTTCAACTTTAGTACCCACTTTTTGACATGGTTATATTCAACGTGAGTGAATAACCTGAGTCATTAAATCTGTTATATCCAGCATGTGATTTCTGGACAATTCCAACCTAGGATAGTTTTCTACATTCTCTATATATATGAACTCAGTCTGCAATGGCTCATAGATAATAATAGAAAATGGAACTATACCGGGTGAGTCTCAAAAGTGGCTCACCTCTATAATTTTTTTATTTTTTCAAATAAGAAAACGAGATTTGGTATGTTTTGTTTAATATAATAATAAAATAAGATTGATTGACGTATGCAATTGTTTTCGATCACTTCCTGTTTCACCGGAAATTACTACAACCTTTTGATTTTTAAATGGCACTCTCGGTATTTTTTTTTTACTTTGTTGGAGAGAAAATGACACTCTGAATAGAATGACATAACACATGTCAACTTTTGATATTTTTGCATACGGTTTATTTGATATTGTAGCATGCGCTTTATAACAACAATTTGACTCGAAATATCAAGTGGGTGGTACCAAATTATTCGTAAAAACTGCATTTTTCAAATATGCTAGCGAGCCACCCTATTTCCATTTGAAAAAAATGACATATGATTAAAAATACGATTTGGGCATTACAACCTAACCGGCCAGGACAAGATACTAAAAACTACACAATCAAATCTATTTTTCCGAGGCTCCTTGATTAAAAATTAGTGTTTTTAACACAGCCATGGCACTCTAGATTGAAATTTAAAATACAGCTTTTTTAAACGAGAATGTCAGAAGTTGACATATTTCATTCTGTTTAGAGTGCCATTTTCTATAGAATAAAATAAAAAATTATCGAGGATGTCATTTAAAAATCAAAAGTTGTCGTCATTTCCGGTGAAACAGAATTTGACCGAAAACAATTGAATACGTCAATCAATCCTAATATAACTCAAGTGTTACCTGAACAAGTCAACGTGTATCAAAGAAGTTTTTGCGGCAGACTCTGCGATAAAGATCCTGAAACAGCGGAGCACATGATTTCACTGCGAGGCTCTGGATCGCAAACGACATTTTATTTGAGAAAGCTAGGCTAGAACCGGAAGAACTATGCTCCAAACATATCAAGGACCTGCAAACACCGAGGATGCCATTTAAAAATCAAAAGTTGTTGTCATTTCCGGTGAAACAAGATGCGATCGAACACAATTTAATACGTCAATCAATCCTAATATATGTCACATACTAACATACCAAATCGCGTTTTTTTTATCTGAATAAATAAAAAAGTTATAGGGGGTGAGCCACTTTTGAGACGCACCCGGTATAATCTTATTAATTTTTTTAAGATATGTTAGAACATACGTTTATATAAACTTTTCCTCTTAGAATATGGTCCAACAATCACGCCCTTAAATATTAGCATGTCATTAAGGAACACCCTGTATTTTAAAGAAATTCTGCATAAAACTATTAACATAATATTTATCCCACTTTTCGCTAGCACAATATCAAAGAACCTCTAAAACCGCCCCGCTAGACAAAAAACATCACTGCCGCCGCCCATCATTCGCCTCCTCCGCAAACTTTTCAAAAGCGTAATTAGCAATTAAAAAAGCCGAGCACGCCGCTGGTCTCCGGCCTGAAAAGAAGCTCGAGGGGACACGACGAGAGGGGGCACGCGGCGAACGGCGGAGGGGCGGGGAGGACGTAAGGAGAGAACCTTCGTTTATGCACGGTCGTCCGCGATAACGATTTTTTTGTTAATTATCAAGTCGCGTATGAGACATTGAAGCGGCGAAGGAGGTGGGGTGGAGGGGGGCACGCCGCTGGGAGGGGTAGAGGGAGAAGGTAGATGAGGGGTTGCCGGCTCTGCGGATTTCGTACGCCGGCTGCCGAAAAAAAAACGGAGAAGAGAAAAGTAAAAGGGTCTCATGGTTTGAGTAGTTTTTATTTTTGTTGCTAATTTGGTCGCATTTTCGAGCGGTTTTGTGTCGGTTTTGGAGTGGATGTTTTTTGGAGGATGTGAATGAGCATAATTTTCGAGTGTACGAATGACGTTTTATAATATTTTTGAATTAAAGTGTATTTTAGTTTGTATTCTACGAATTGTATAAATGAATACAAAAAAGATTTCAACGTTCAAAACTAGTTGATATTTGCACGAATATTTATTAATAATAAAAAATAATATATAAATAGCTTTTGTGTAAAAGGTTGACAGTTCTACAGATTTTTTACTATGGCGAAAACCATGAAAAGGTGTCTTTATTAAAGTAGTTGTTTAGAAGGTCTTGTCATTTAAGTAGTGTTAATTTTTGTTGCTCTTTTGGTCGCATTTTCTAGAGATTTCTTGTCAAATTTTTGTGAAGTAACACTCTGGCAATTATAAATGGTAAAAATATGGATCGTTTGCGTTTTATTGCTCTGGGTGCCTGCTCACCAAGGGATAGAAGGCAATGAAAAAGCAAATGATCTAGTTAGAAAAGGAGCGGACACTCCACTAACTGGACCAGAACCGTCTGTTTTCCAAACGGGAACCAACTGAAGGCGGAACTGAAGAATCTGGAAGGCTCCATCCGTAACTGGGAATGGGTGTCCTCCAACGGTCTAAGACACCCGAAAAAGTTCCTCAGAACTTACGACCGAGACAAATCAAAGGTTTTCCTTGATTTAAGTAAAAACAATCAATCCGGATTGTCACGGGGTTTCTAACAGGACACTGTCTCCTGAACGAACACCTCAGTAGGCTGAAGCTGAGAAACAACGGCGAACGCAGATTCTGTGGGGAAAATGGGGAAACACCAGAACACCTTATCACTGAGTGCGCCGAGATGACGAGCTTTCGTGCCATGAACTTTGGTACGTCTGATGTCGAGGCTGGAGAGCTGGCCTCTGTAGAGCCGTCTCAGATACTGGCTTTTGCTAAAGCCCTGAGACTGTATGACGAGTTATAACTCGTTATAACTCAAGAAAGTGGAACACACAATAGATCTATAAGGTCGCGGTGATTAACTCCCCTTCTAAACATTCTACAATTCTACAATGAACGAATAAAAATGGAGTTAAAGACAGCTGGGAATGACAATCTATGATAATTTTGGCGAGACCAATCTCTAGACGACATTTACTGAAAATTAGCATACTTGACACAAATTTGTCAAAAATTAACACTAATTATAGAAAAATTATAATGAATAAAACGTTTTCAGTCACACAAATCTATTTCCAAAAAATTATTTTCTCAAATTTTAAACTACACCATTATATTTTTTACTTAATAATAAAATAAACTATAACCTTCTTAAGCCCAACTGGCAATAAGCGCCATTAAATCATAAAGAAATAGTACGGGCCAAGTAATGACATCTAGAGCTTGTCCTCGCCAAAATTATCATCGATTGTCATTCACCGGCAGTCTTTGACGACGTTTTTTTTCGATCGTACGATATTATCAAGTACATCTATTAATACATCTAAGAAAGTATAATTTAATATCGTAAATAACGCTGGCAATTATTTTTCGCAGAATATGTATTTTTAGTTAATCCCCATTTTGAATATTTTTACGTTTACATATTATTGTGGAATATAGAAGAAATACAATGCTAGAACACACCTTTTGTTAAAGTAATTATTGTTTGTGTGGTTTGTTTGGCAGGATTTCACTTTACATTAATCGAGTGCAAGAGTTCTATATAATATACTAATTTGCGAACTATCATAACTGGAAAGACTACGATTCACATTTTGTTATAATTTACAATTCACTTAATGTATTTTACTTAAACATCTGTGTACCATTTTTTTATTAAAAGATAGTAATTGTAAGATACGTTTTTCAGTAATTGAGTATTTTTTATTTTAGATAATTATGTTAAGTACAAATAGTTAAACAATTATACGGTTTACCAAAAAAAAGGATTTGACTGTATGCTTTGAATCTGTTTAATTTTAGTAAAGAGAAATTGTATTATTAATATGAAAGAATAAATAAATAATAAAAACTGTTAACAAATCATTATATTTTTATTTATACTTTGGAATTTGGAAGGTCAAATACAATTCTACTTTGACTAACATAAAATAAAAAAAGTTTAAAATAATAAGACGCTTCTAACTCAAAACAGTAACTACTTTTTTATTTGTATAATCGTTTACATTAGTAATTTAATCATAATTATTAATTGATAAACTAATTATTGTATTATTTATAAAATATATGGATTGGAAAACAATTTAAAATAAGAATATAGTTAGTAAATATAAATAATTCAGTATCTAACAACAAATTTTAAAGGAATTCAAGACAGAGATATTAAAAAACAACAAAGCTATAACCGCATTCGAATAATTAATATGCGCCACTGCCGATCTCTCCCCACATTCGTGCCAAGGAGTGGGGATGGGTCCGTCGCCGATGTGCGCTATGAATAAGAATACGTGCATTAAAAAGGAACATCAATACTTTTCTTATTAGAACGGGCCCGTAATGACAATCAAGACGGCGATGACGGACGACGCGGTACGGAGGCAGCGCCGTATGTGGCGTCCAGTGGCGTCGCGGGATTTTTCTTTCATTATGAATTAATTAGGAAAATAATTTTATATAATATTAAGATTTTGGTTGTGAAGACTATCTTGGTCTTATAGATTGGTTGTCCTGCCCGATTATCTTAGTGCCATATTCTGGGATTGTCGTTCCATTCTTTGAAACTTCTTTGTCTTTTTTAATCTATGTCTCTGAAAAGGCTAAGTGAGAGTCTAGTGCCACAACGAACACTTCGAACGCTTGTTTGTATCTCTATATAAATTAGATTTATCTTTTATAAATTATAGCCTAGAATAATCAAATTAATTTAGTTCTATGAGATACTATATAATTATTGATAATGCAGTATAATATCAATTTAATTTTGAAATCTTGACTACTACGTATTTTTGGGATCAAAAAAAATCCCTAGCGGACAAAAGCGTTTCTTTTGTATAGACCAAAACAATTTTGTATAGACCTCTATCGGTAAATTGCGTCCACTGAACTTATTTTGATTCCAAATATACGTAGTCGTTTTATGTTCACGGAATAATAGGACATCCTGTATATTAATTAATTAATATTCACAGCAATTTTAGATGATCAAATATTTAGAGGTGTCGATCTATAAAAATTCTTTCGTGGTTTTCAGTTGTTTCAGTTAAAAATTTTCGGTAATTCTACTGTTCTTTTTGCAATAGTAACATATTTATAGTAGGTATTGATATAGGTAATATTATACCGGGTGTTGCATCGTCGGACTAAATAGATAAATTTTGAAATGATAACTTCATTTGACAGTTATCTTTACCTTGACTGGTGCTCATAAGTAAATACAGGGACATAAGAGAGGAGAGATATTTAAAAAGAAATCGGCGATAACTCGTAAATGGGCTAATCAAAAATATCTAAAGTTATTCTTTTGAATGTGGGTTTTAGTGCTCTTCAATAAACCTAAATAGAATTATTCTCTGAAATAATTAGGGAAGCCAATAATTGACCTCATTAAAATTTACATGGGATTTCCTATGTCCCGCCTCGACCATGCAACACCCGGTATATTGATATGAACAAAAATATTTACCTATTTTTGCAACGTAAAAATGTCTCTTGGTAAAATCGCTACGTGCAACCGTTCTCAAGATATTTAAAAATGGAAATAGTGAATACATGTTATTATTGACAAAAAATAACCATGTTGAGTAGATAGTTATTTGACTAAAATAATAATTTTAGGAAGTTTTTATTTTTTAAATTAATCATAAAGTTTTCTTCGAAAAAATGATGGTAAAACAGGTTCTGTTCAACTTTTGCTACAAAACATCTCAAATTTATGATTTTAGTCTAATAACTATTTATTCAACATGTTTAATTTATGTCAATGATGACAGGTAGTAACAATTTCGATTCCAAATATACTCGTAGCGATTTTATCAAGAGAGCTTTTTTACGTAGAAAACGTCGTAAATGTATATTTTTACTCAGTAGTTTGATACTGGTACAGACGAAAATATACATATATCTCATAAAAAGTAAATATTAAATTTTATTTCTAGAAAAACCAGATATAAAACATTGATTCCACTCAATGGACACATTTTTTTGTAAAATAAAGCTTCAAACATTTGCTAAACAGTTTTTGGATATTATCCCGAAACAACGTTTTTGGGATAAGACGGGTTATAAGAAAATACTGAGCCTTAGCAAGTTACGAGGACATAAAAATGCACTTTTCGATACCTCCTATCTCGTTATATAGTATGTAGACAAGTTTTTTGCGTAAATTGTCTATTTTGCGGACATTTTCTGCTCGACTTGTTTACATTATCTTTTTGCATCTATAAAATTGATAATTTGTAATAATTTCACATTTCAGATTTTCTACGGTGACTTGACACAATTTTACACAATAGTTTCACGAGGCAAGAAAAAAATCTGCGTCGATTCTGTGGGAAAAACCTTACATCAAACTGCGTCCAATTTTCCAGATATTAATCGACGGCAATCACATGAACAAATGTGATTTTACACCTATATCCGTTTCAAGTGGATAATAGATTTTTTTTAAAAAACGTAGGTAATTAATATGATAGAGGAAATATGACACATCTGTTTTAGTTGGTTGTGTTTATTAACATTGTTATATACAGGTATCCCAAAAATTATATGATAAAATATAAATCCATAAAAATTAAAAAAAAAAATATATATATATATATATATATATATATATATATATATATATATATATATATATATATATATATATATATATATATATATATATATATATATATATATATATATATATATATATATATACTTTAACAAAAGGTTTGTTCTCACAGCGTGTTCCCAATCCCAACATGTTTGTGACATGTTTGTGACTTCTTCCAAACTGGTGTTAATGCGCAGGTCTCAAATAATGCAGTTTCTTGTCGATTTCAAACTATCTGTGCGAACAGCGAGTCATGAGCGAATGGGTCTTCTTTTTTGATCTAATAATACCACTAATTTTAACTCCTACTTAATGCCCAATAACGAACAAGGAATTAACCAAAGACATCTTTTAATGTTTTTGATTTTGTTCTTTTTAATGTTTTGATGTTTTGTAATTTTGATTCTAGGGCCTGACCCAAAGGCCTGACCCGTTCCTCCATCAGTTCTTCTCGGTCTGTGTCTGTATCCAGAGGCAGATACAGGTATTTATTTTAGGGGGGGGGCAAAATGAAAAGCAATGTAGAATATGCTTTTCAGGGCGCCATTTTTAACCCAAAAGCCTAATATTTTTTATTTTTTTGTATCCGCCACTGTCTGCATCCGAAAATTCGGATGCCTCAGATTCTTCGAAAGATTCAAAATCGCTCATTTCTTTTCTTTATTTTTTTGAAGAAAAAGCACTAAAAAAAACAACACACGTTTTGTATGTTACATTTACCAATTAATGACGTCGGGTCGCAATTCGCATGCACCGGACACTTTACTTGCAAAAGATCCGCGAACAGGTCTGACTGTGAGCTAACAATCAGAATTTTCTGTGCGAACAGCGTACTGTTGGTTGGAAACCAATCAAAAATTTCTGTGCGAACGCGTTTTACCCTATTGCGCATGATTATCTGTTGGAAATATGTTTCTTACAACTGTGAGAACAAACCTAAAGACCATCATAATTTTTCGAATTTTATTTTAAAAGTGTTTTTTTTTGGTATGAATGATATGAAAGAAAGTCAACATAAAAGTGAGAAAAAACATAATCGTAATTAAAAAATATAAATAATTTAAATAATTAGGCAAACATATCATCTAAAAACATTCCTAGTAATACTACTCATTTTGCGAGCAATGGTCTGGTTTACATACTGATTTTGAGAAGGGTTAAAAGGAGCTGAAACGACCTAAAATTCTCATAAGTTAATTAATAAAGCAGCTATTTTGTGTACGGTGAACATCAGTCCGCAGAATAATGAACATGGAGCCTTGAATGGAATAATATTCCGACGACATATCATAAGGTACAACCAATAGAATCGCGACAAAAAAATAATCATATTTAAAAAAATATTAATAATTTAAATAAAAGTCTTATTATAGTTTTTATATTTTTAGAATTAAAATGTGTTGTTATCATAGTTCTTGTAATTTTAACATAATAATAATTAATAATAAAAATCTATAATTAATTTCAAAAATAAAAAAGTTTACTTGTAGGTTGTTCTTATAAAACTATTGTTTTAACATAACATAAAAAAATATCTAATACTTTAATGACATATTTGTCCAAGATCTTCCTAAACAAAAAAATTAGACGCTTATTAGAGTGCAGCGAAAAGAAAAACACTCACGTTTGTATGGGTCCCAAACCACACTAATATACTTGGCGACACAATGGCAGATAAACTTGCTCAGCAGGCTGCTAGAAAAGATACCATTGATTTCCCTTATATTAGTAAATATGATTTTATGAAATGCAATTACATATAAGAACAGAAAGAGAATGGCAGGATGAGTGGAAAGGTAAACCTTCAAAACTGCGCGCAATAAAACTGGACCCCCGTCAACCCCATCTTTACGTCTTGCACTAGGACGAGCGGATGAATCCAGAGTGCATCGTCTTCGTGTTGGGCATACTGCAGTGACTCATGCGTATCTGCTTAAAAGAGAAATGCCTCCAATGTGCATAGTCTGTGATGTTGACTCATATTATATGTGATGTCCTCAATATACGTGGTGAAATTTGTGAAAATCTAACTGAAGAAGAAAAAATTAAATTTATTTTCAATTTTATGAAATATATTAATATATACCACCAACTGTAATACTCACCTGTGATACTCTAACCCAACTGTGATACTGTTATGTACATAATTACCTATTTTCTCTACTTTTTTTGTGTTTGTTTTTGAACATTTTGTCACTCAACATGTAATGTTTATGTCAATATAGATTTTTAAATTTTGAATTGTCCTTGTAAGGATGATCCCTGCTTGAGGGATATCCTGTAATTGCATTGTTATCAATAACGAGTTGTACATGTCTAATGATCCTGGTGATCGATGCCTAGGAAAAAAATAATACTAACAAATTTCAAAATTAACCCCTATATATCATCACCATCATGATTCTCAGCTAATTCAAACATTTCAAGTTATGATGTAGCCTCACTCACATATTTAGATAATCTCTTTGTAGTTAACCCATTGGTTGTCTATTGTTGCCCATACGAGCCCAAGTTATCCCTGCTAATTTCCTAATATCATGGTCCCACTCAGGTTGGTCTTCTTCTAGGTCACTTAATTCCTCGTGGGTACCATGCTGTAATTTTTGTGGTCTATCTGGTGTCCGTCCTTCTTGCCACTTGAGGAATTTGATTCTGTTGATGACATCTATTACCTGGGTTTCATTCACTATATTCTTTTACTGTCTTTCTTGATTATTCCCAGTATATATCCTCCCATTGAGCCTTGTGCGATCTGAAGTTTCCTTATAATGTATGTTTTAAGTATCCAGGTTTCGCATGCATAGGTCGCATAGACATTACATATGTAGTACACGTTGGTCGAATATTTTCTTTTTTAGATAAAATGGCATTCTAGATTTGAATGTGCGTTCCTTCCATTTTTAATCCATTTCCTAACTTAATTCTTCTGTTGATTTTTGGTAATACAGAACGGTGGCGAAATACCCAGGCTTCTTTCGAGAAGCTGAATAGAATAATGAAGGGTATTATAAAACTTAAAACGATTTAAATATAATATAATTATATCTTATTAAGGCGTCAAAATTGAAAATGTAGAGTCTAATTATGTCAAAAACAGGAACGAAAGAAAAAACAACATAAAAACAAACGCAAAATGCGTTAAAACGGTAGGGGAAAGCGGTAAACGGGCCGACGTTAATACGTATTATGTAGAAAGCGAACGTGTGGCAGTAAATTATAGCAGGACAATTAAATAAGCAAACGGGACTTGGCACTCGCAGGAATAAAGCTGCGAGTGTGTGTGGAAAATGTGGCGGGACGTGCCGCGAGGCATGAGAGGTGTCGGCACACACTTTCCTGCGAGATCCTGGCGCCGTTGCCGGATTTTGTTATTATTCCCCAAAAATGACGATTTTTTTTATAAACTGTTTTGGTAAACGATATAATATTTTTAATTACATTTTAATGTTTTTCTGGCTAACATTGAATTGAAGTGAGAGTTTTTTGTCAAACTGGTGATACGGATGACTGTATGATCTTGAATGATTGAGACCAATCAATTTGAAAGTTGTTGATATTTGTTCTCTATATTTTTGTTTATATTTCGATTCAGGTATTTTATTATTGCGGAATTTTGAACTTACTCATAAATCACGTCAAAATTCTGTTGGCGATTTTTCATTAAGTTGCCAAAAAATAGCTTGTCATTAGGTTAGGTTAGGTTGCTGGGGTTTGGGATCATGTTTGATCCCTCACTCGGAGGCCTTGGGCCCATTGCGATACCCCTGTTATTGTTGTACCAAACCTTCCTCTCATACTTTCTTTGCGTTAAAGCACTTTGCAAAGTTCCCGATGTCGCTGATGTTGGCTTCTGTTGCTTCCTCTAGTCCCTCCAAAAAACCTTGCCCTAAAGTTTTAATGAGTCGGTATTCCAGTGCCGGATAGTGGCACAGCAGGTGCTCTATAGCTTGTCATTAAATAAAAGCACATTTTTCTTTGATTAAAATGTCAATAATAATAGAATTTTTCCTTAAATTTAATATACCTATAATAAAAGGTTGGTCCTATAAAAATATTAATATTGTTATATGTCTTCTAATCCAAAGAGTTTTAGTTTTTGGCTCATATTACGAATCTTTTATTAGTATACACTTGATTATAATAATATGCCATAGTTCTTATTTTTTAATTAATTGTTCTCTTAAATGTTCGAATTAAAGGAAATAAAGATTATTTAAGAGATTTTTTAAGCGATTTTTAAAAATCTAAGATTTGTCAGCATTCATGGTGCTTAGGGCACAGAGTAGATTTTAACAACGCAAAAAATATAATGAAAGAAGCGATAGCCTCTAAAAGAAAAATAAAAGAAGGTTTTTTTAATGCAATCTAATAAAAATAAATGTATTGCTCATATATCTGTAGAGGTTATTAATGTATGGCAATCGCTTCTTTGATTTTAAAGAATAAATAAACATAAGTAAAAATTGTTATTGGTAATAATAATTTTGAAGTTTAACTTGATATAACAACGGTTTTTATAGACGATCTGTTGAAAGAAACTAAAGTGTTCTTGAATAGTTATATATAGTACCTATTTAGATATTTTAAATAGTTTTTTTCTTTGTTTTTTTTGCTTTCAACGACGGGGAGAGATATACTTGCCGAAACGTTAAGCATTTTTTTTGTCTGTTAGGCAAATTTGTTTATTAGAAAATCACTGCTGAGAAATTAGTCTCCGTTTGATTAACGCAGCAGTGTTTACAAAAACAAGTGGCGAAATACCCATTGGAATTTTTTGAAGAAGAGTGTATTATTTCTGAAAGGATAGGGGTATAAAAATGTTTTATTTAAAATTCAGTATTGTAGGATTTTGGACAATCACATCAAGATTCTTTTGGCGATTTTCCATTGAGTTGTCAAAATATCTAGTTTGCTATTAAATAAAAGCGTTTTTTTTTGTTCAAAACGCCAAAGTTGCAAAACATTTTTTTGAAATTTATAATGCCATATAATCGAAAAAATGGCGTCCAGTTAGCTTGGAAATGAACGATCGATGACATTTTTCATATAATTTTACATATAAAATGAGAACGATCTTCATTTCATAGCCTTCAATGGCTTATAAAAAAATTTACAAAAAAGTGACATTAGTATTCACTTAGTATTCACTTTATTATATTCATAGTTTCTCTAAGTAAGCCTAAGTAATTCTGATACCTAACTAATAAATCGCCATTACTAACATCTCATTTAAACAATACAAAATGAAGTGAATCAAAAGCCTTCTAATCGTGTATTTAATATAAATTACTTTTGTCATTATACGTCGTGCCAAATTGTCACACACTGTAACTAATATTTTCAATGCAGTAAAGCTTATTTCACAGATGAAAGAGCACCATATTTCTCAGAAATTCGAAAACAAAAACAATATGTAATATGTCAAGGAACTGTTTTTTTTTTCTGGTGTTAAATCTAGCGAAAATGATGATGTCGAGAAAAAGTGAAACCATGTACAGGGTGGGTCAAATTCGACGCTTTTAAATGGAAACCTTTTCTATAGGAGATAGACGAAAACTAATATCGGTGTCTGGAGCTCAATTTTCATCAACAACATGATCGCGCATCAATATCTGTTACCGTTTCGGAGTTACGGGGTGTTTTTCAAAAATGTGCATTTTTAACAAATCGCTGTAACTTTTTTGCTATGGAAAATTTTGTATTTCTATGAAGACATTTCTAAAGCACCTTTTTTCGTAGAATTTAAAGGTTTAAGTATAATTTTTTTAAAATTAATAATTTAAGAGTTATCAACAGAAAAATTGATTTTTTATTTGGGACACCCTATATATTTTTAATTAACTGAAGATAATTTAAAATTACCTTTTCAAAAATATAATACACTTGATATTTTGTTATAATCCCGAATTTTTAAAAGCTCGCCACTTTTAACCAGTAGGCTTTGGACCCCTTATTGATGATATGCCTTTAATGGAACTCGAAAATATATTTTTCCAGCAAGACGACGCATCGCCTCTGAACGCTGAAGTTATCAGCAAATTTTTGCAGCCAATTTTAAGAATAATTGGATAGCTAACCAAGATCTCAGCCGTTGGCGGTCGAGGCCGCCTGAAGTAGTACCCATGGATCTAATCCTATGGATATATTTGCGGAAGAATAAAGGTTACTTATTCTTCCGTATAATCTAGACAAGAATTAAAAATACTTAGCAGTTATGAGAGGGTATCTTTCACCCCCACTGAATTAATGAATACCGCGAGAAATGTTCAAAAACTGCCCCGTCTGCACATTACAGAAGACTGTCGATATGTCGAACACCTGTAGCAAAATCTCATGTCTTGGTTTACTACTTATTTTTATTGTTATTAGGTATAGTTTAAATGTGTTGATGTTGGTTAAATATATTTTAAATTGTTATAAAATTCTGCATCTCTCATAGAAAATATTATTTTCGTTTTTTAATTGATGCTCACAGCTAGAACTTTTTTGCATTACAGCCGGTGCCGTTCAAAAGCCTACTTATTTAAAGCGGGCGATTTTTTATATACTCTATACCTCGAAGGGGAATCGAGCAAAATATCAAGTGTGTTATATTTTTGGAAAGGTAATTTTAAATTATTTTCAACAAAGTAAAAATATACAGGGTGTCCCATATAAAAAATCAAATTTTCTGTACATAATTATTAAATTATTAATTTTAAAAAAATTATACTTAAACCATTAAATTCTACGTAAAAAGGTGCTTTTGAAATGTTTTCATAAAAATACAAAATTTTCCATAGCAAAAAAGTTACAGCGATTTGTTAAAAATGCATATTTTTGAAAAACACCCCGTAACTCCGAAACGGTAACAGATATCAATATGCGGTTTTCACCATCTTGTTTTTGACAAAAATTGAGCTCCAGACACAGATATTAGTTTTTGTCTATCTCCTACAGAAAAGGGTGTTTTTATTTAAAAGCGTCGAATTTGACCCACGCTGTACATATCAATGAAAATCACAAATTTCAAGACGTCTTAATAATATAGACTGATGATTGAAACAACATGATGATTTATAGCAGATTGAACTAAAAAGTTAAAAATAATTGTTAATCATTATGATGTGGAAAATTAAAAATAAAAATAATATTAATGTGATATACAAAGCAACAACAATTAACAACATTAACACCAAAACGGAATTCTAAATAAGGTACTCTAAAAATAATTGGCAACACTGGGTGGATACGTTAAGATTGCGTTCTTCAAGCCTAGGTAGAAGAGCATTAAATTATATTTCAAGCGTTCGTAAATGTTTATTTACTCGTGGGAGGTAAACAATGCCCCAATAAATTTGTATATAACTTTAATTTAGTTAGTGAATATCAATTTGTTTGAGTGTAATGTGTATGAGATATGAGATATGAGAGGAGGTAGTTATAATGCGTATGACATCACCTTGAAATGTATAGCGAGGTGGTACCTATCACAGCTTATTCTGTAGTCAGCCAGTCGATTTCCTATCGTTTACATGGAACTCTGTATACCGTGCTGGCAACTGTTACTTTTGGGTCGGCATTTACATGTGTGGAAGTAAATCGCATAGGGATTAAGTCGGAGTGAGAGAAATGCGACCGACAGACGCGACGCGCGACGGTGTGCTGTTGCGGCGTTGCCGATACGCCTTTCCCTATCAAGTAAAGTTAAATCACGATCGCAGACCGCTTATTTTTAAAAGACTTTTTTTTTTCAAGAGATAACTAGATAAAATCATTAGACATGTTTCTAAGCATCTAAAATGGAATTATAAGGATATCGTTAAGGTGTCATTTTTTTTAAAACGAGAAAACGTCAATAATCGCGATAATTTATAAACTCAAGTTTTTAATACATAACAGGCCTACAGGCCATAACTAAAGAACCATTTTAGATATTGAAACTGTTTTTTTATTTTCATGATCGGATATTTTACAATATGTTTACATAAAAAAAAATTCGATAAGGTTGTTTTTTCCATTCAAAAATTGTAAACAATCCATCCATTTACTTTTAGAGCATAGCAATTTTCAGCAATCGGCAAAGATTTTCACATACTGTCTACAAAGAAAATACAGCCGAAATATTAACAAAGTTTTTGAAAAAACTACAATCTATTATTTCTAATAGATTTCGAGACATCGATTTTTGAATTCAGAGTTCTAATAGCGCGACCACTATCGAACACCCACTCAATTCCACTTATTTTTACCAAAAATGCAAGTGTTTCTAGCTTGCACTTAAAAAAATTCAAGGTATAGGAAAAATTACAACGACTCGTTAATAAATAAACAAATCAAGTATCACGAGACGTAATTAACTCGTGAAGCTGAACGCATGACGTACACCTTTCCCTAGAACTTTAAGTACTGACAGAGGTATTGATTGGGTCGACCGGTCAACTGCGACAAATCTGCTATATCCCGCCACGTCTCTTAGCGATGTGCACAGTTTCGCGGTTTATTTCATACGTTTGGCTACGTGTTTACTGTCCTCTCTTTGTTCAGTACATTATAAACGCATTGTACTCTTCTTACATACGGAAATCTCGACCCAAGACTAACCTTTGCCAGCCCTTAGTATACCTACCTAAATATTCGCTTATTTTATGTTATGTAACAAGTTAGATTCTGAGCTCTATTGAAGCTCTGTTTATAAAAAAAATATCAAGTTTGGAATTTCAGTATATCTTTCAAGAAATTTTACGCATAAATCTTATAGTTGCTCATATTTAAGTAATATTAATATCTATACCACTACTGTTGTTGTACCAATAAAAATCAGTATATGTTTAAAAAAGAATATGCTTAAATAAGCTTGAGACTACTGCCAGTACAATAGTTTATAACTTCAAAAAAGATTTCGCCACTTAAGAACTTCGCACTATAAGAAAATCTACATAAAACACTGGACAACAAACAAAATATGTAATATACAAAATGCCATGTGAATGACATAAATTTTATATTGGTGAAACCTCTAGACCCTTAAATGTTGGAATTAAAGAATATAAAGATTATTTAAGAAAGGGCGATTTTCACACATCTAAGATTTGTCAGCATTCATGGTACACAGGACACAGAGTAGATTTTAACAATGCAAAAATTATTATGAGCGATAGCTTCTAAATTAAAAATAAAAGAGGCTTTTTTAAGACAGTCTAATATAAATAAATGTATTGCTCAGATATCTCTAGAGGTTAAAAGTGTAATTATATAAGCTGTAAACTATTAAAAAATTGTGCCTTAATGTACAAATCCCAAATTAGCCAAAAGCTATTTAATGCAATTGTAACCGATGCTAATTATGTTCTTCAATATTAATTTCTTGGGCAAACAATACCGCCATTGCGTTACGAAACGCCGATTGTTGTCAACTGCCGATGACAATACTCAATGTACACAAACGGTGACCGTAACAAAACCATCGAATTTCTTTCTAATAATAATTAATTGACAATTTAGCAGAAACAAAAACAAAGGCGAGTCTTATACACGTTGCGACTGCAAGAGAGGCGTCTTACGAAAGGCCATCAGTTTCTAATTTTACCTCGATTCGATAGAATTTGTAGCGCGAACGAGTTATATAAATAAAACATATTTTTCTTACGTTGGGAGACTGTGATTTTGCAACACCAGATTAACTTAAAATTGTCCCGCGAAACCAGTAGCGGCACTTGAAGATTTAGACCAGACGAATCAGTGACAAATTTCTAAATTATTTGTATTTTGATTTACATAACATAAGATCATGATTCTATTATTAATAATTATCATGATTTTTCCGACAGGTGAACTTAAATTACGACTAATAAACAAAACAATAGTTATTTTTTATACAAGACGATAAAATGGTATTTTATCGTCGACCGAAAAGGTTAATTCACGAGCGATGAAATCGCCAGTGAATTAATTTCGGGAGGCGATAATGCAATTTATCGTCGTGTATAAAACAATATTTTTTTCCATAGCGAGTTACGTTTTAAAAAATATTCAGAAATTTTTATTTCAAGGAATTTATTACGAGTAGAAAAAATATTGTGCTAGATTGGCGTTGGTTTCTATGTAATTTGGACCTGACCATGACCCTCCTCCCTGGAGGTAATGATTCGCCAACTCGATGTCCTTACATTGAAGTTTTGACCCTGGATAAGGCTCAGCGGGTAGGTGATGTCTTTCCCCTTGCTCCTCGGCAGAATGACCGTGATGGACGCACCTTTAGAGTTTTTGCATTTAATCGTTTTTCAAGTTTTTATAGTACTATAATGAAAAAAGCAGTAGGCGGACATATGATAAGTACAAATACAGATATTTTTCTAATGCGATTTTATAATTATTTATTATATGCATTAGAGAGACGATTTGTTTTGGGAATAAATTTAATAATAGCCACTACCCATACTCAAGAGGAGACCCAAGAAAAATGTTACCAGCAAACGTTTTTTTGGAATACGTTTTTAAATTTTAATTGTATTATAATAAGTAAATAAAAATGTTTTAATTATTTTGACCACAAGTTTTGATTGGCATTGTTGACAGGTGACTAGTTCAAAATTTCCAGACAGATAGCTAAATCGAAACATTTTGGAAACAAGGTTTCCATTTATTGTCGATTCATTTTGGAAACACGAGTTTCTCTCTTTTTAGACACAAATATGATATAATGTAGATGATTTGTGCCCGACTCCATGTCAATTTTATAAAATAATGAATTAAAATTCCGCCCATGCTGGCTAGTGAGAGGCTCTCGAGGCACTAGTGGCTCTAGTGGCTAGAGCATTTTCAACTAAAAATATATGTTTTTATCGACTGTTGAGCTTTTAAACTCATAAGAACGCGTTCTACTTATATTAATTTATATATTTTTAAGGCTATGTAGGCTCTTAAAGCAAATAAATAATATATAATAATCTAATGTATATAATGTATAAACTGTATGTAAGAAAAAAGAGTAAGTTCATTTTGATTATTTCTGTTAGTTCTCTACTCAAAATTATGCCTATATCAAGTAAATTAAGGTTTGTTTTTCGAGAAACTCGCATCCTATGAGAAATGATCTAAAATATACAGGATATATTAACAATTTTAGAAAATATAATCCGAGTCGTAAGTTTTGTGCACTAAATAAAAAGAAATAAACGTCACAGGTACATTTGTTTCTGCATAGAAAATGCTTAGATGACAATTTTCTTCAATCTTTTCAATTTTTCTTACTACTAACGAGACACCACTGGCTACCATTGACGCTTAACATTATTGCTCAACGCACCGCACCACACACAATTTTTTACAGCTGCGCGCACGTTTTACATAACGATAGAACAATCTGCGCGCAAAGAAAAAAAGCCAAATTCAAACCCACCCTCGACCGACTAAGACCATACATAATCGATTATGAGTGCTACCGAAAAATAAACGTTATTATTTACAAAATTCGCGTGGTTTTTGCCGTAAACCGCGGGTGGGTGTTTGAACATTTTCAGCTTATTTATATTTGTCATTTTAACAATGCAATCGGAGACATTATCGATGTTTGCTTTGTTTAATTCTTTCCACAGTTTGATGCAATGCATTTCTATGAAATATTGATACGTTTATTAATTAAGATATCTAGATGATTTTCGCGTATTTTGTTTGATTTTTATTTAAAAATCTTCTTGTTTGTGTTATGGAATTAAATTTTTGAAAAACTGCAAAATAATAAAACTTCAATAAATAATTTCCCAGAGGTGTACAAGTAATTTAAATAAGTATTTTGTACTGCTGAATGCATTTTGTAAAGTAAATGAAAATTTATTTTTTGTTATTTTATTTTTTAACATCATATCAGTAAAAAAATGCGTTGCAATATAATAGCATTTATTAAAGAAAAAATAAGATACATCACCGTCAGTGAATTTGTGCCATAAAAGATGTCCGAGATGTTACTGTGTGCATTGCTACCAAATAAGGACAGAAAAGACAGAAAAAACCACCAGCACCATGCCAGCAATAACCTCCTTTTTCCTTGGGTCAGTCATAGATACTCCAGTACCAGAGAGACAGAGGATGACTAACCATATGTGAAAATGTCAAAGAAAATGACGCTAGTGGCTTTCTCTTAGCTGATTCTTACTATATCGCTGCACAGTAAGGCGAAAACCACCAATTACGTCCAAATCACAGAAGAGAATGTCCAAATATATTTACTACATATACAAAATCGATTATTTTTTTATCAGAGTTTAATAAGGGACACGTTTTTATCAAAAAATAGGATTATGCAGATATAGACTATTAGAAATCATATCAGTCAACTTATGTATGACTTTATGTCGCTATTAGAAATTTCTGCCATTATGTTTAGTCAGAACATCATTCAGATGCAAACTAGAAGTAGACAGTAAAATCAACAAAAAAACAACAACAAACAATAAATAAAGTATAAACATGCAATAATATTGTACCGGGTGCGTCTCAAAAGTGTCTCACACCTTTTTATTTTTTCTGACAAAAACACGAGATTTGGTATGTTAGTATGTGACATAAATTAGGATTAATTGACGTATTCAAATTTTTTTGGTCACTTCCTGTTTCACCGGAAATGACAACAATTTTTGATCTTTAAATGGTACCCTCGGTATATTTCTACTTCGTTTCGAAAATGGCACTCTGAATAGAATGACGTATAATTTGTCAACTTTTTGCGCGCTTCCTTTTTTGACATTTTCGCATATGGCTTATTTGAATTGCGGTTCATAACGACATTTGACTCGAAAGTGTGTGGTACAAAATTGTTCGTAAAAAAATGCATTTTCCAAATATGCTAATGAGCCACCTTTGTTTCATTTGAAAAAATTGAGATATGATAAAAATACGATTTGGGCATCTTTTAACCGACCAGGACAATACACGAAAAACATTAGACGATCAAATCTATTTTTGGCTCCCTGATTAAAAATTAGTATTTTTAACACAGCCATTGCACTCTAGATTGAAATTTAAAGTATGATTTTTTTAAAGCGAAAATGTCCAAAGTTGGCATGTGATATGTGATTCTACACAGAGTGTCATTTTCTATCTAATAAAATAGAAATATACCGAGGGTGGCATTTAAAAATCAAAAGTTGTAGTCATTTCCGGTAAAACAGGAAGTGACCAAAAACAATTGAACAGGCCAATCAACTCTAATTTATGTCATATACTAACATACCAAATCTCGTTTTTCTATCTAAAAAAATTAAAAAGTTATAGGGGTGAGCCACTTTTGAGACGAACCTGGTATAAATAATAAATAGATTAGAAGAAAACCATATTAGATCTGAAAATGGTCTCAACAAGAGATATGGGTAGCAAACTTTTGTTGACATACCTATTATGCAGTGATGATCATGTATTGAATAAAGGGCTACAAACGTTATCCCAACCCTTTGAATAAGAAGACTAAGGAAGGAGCATATCAAAAATCTTAGGTACACCGCGATGGGCCTCAAATATGGCCGACTTAAATTCCGGTTTATCAGTGTCGTTCTAATTTTAATTAAAAAATGTAAATAGAATTTGTTGTTTATATATTACGTTGTGAATAAATGTTGGTAGTTATTAAAATTGTTATAAAAATATATAATTCTAATGATAGATAAGTTATAATAAGTATTTATTAACACAAACATCCGATACGCTCTGAAGCAGGTAAGTCAAATTAACATCTAAATTCTTCTTTTGACATCTAATCTTTGACAAGTAATAAAGCTAAAATGCAAAAGAAAAAATATATAATTTAGTTAATTTAAGCGAATTTCATAAATGATCGGTTACTACACACGTATGTATATTATATAGTCACTTGCGAAAAGTTGTTCCATTATTTCACTCAATTTTTGCCGAGATCTACCGCACGCTACACAATAACTATTTTTAGAGTCTTTTTCGATAATCGCGATAATAGATGTGCCATATTAATTTAAGTTCTGCCACAATTTCCATCTAGATTTTCTACCTTCATACAACTATCAGTAGTAGAATAAATAACCAATAACATAAAATAAGCTCCGTAAGACTGACAAATCCACAAAATTTCAAATCAAATTCAAATGTCAAATGAATCGTCAAACAGAACTGTCAGGATCCCCACCCTAGAGAACTTTTATGGTGGCTTTCCGTCCACCATGCATGAAAACGCGTAATA